>NW_028319228.1:8600277-8764166 GCF_062004578.1 Staurois parvus | reverse complement strand
AGCTGGGGTTTTTCGGGGGCCGCGACCTGGTCCCTGGCTGCGTCAAGTCCATCCCCACCATCAGGGGCCCTGGTGAAAGGCAGCCTGGGGCTTAGACTCCGCGCCCTGAGGGACTCCGGTCTGTGGGTAGTGGTTGTCGTCAGTCGGTGCGTGACCCTACCATTAGGCCTGCCTGTATATTCCACCGCTCCTGCCCTGACATTGACACTCCACTCATGTATTTTTTTGTTTATTCTGGTGTGCTGGTAGCTTATTCAAATGCTTTGAATCATTGTTCATGAATGCAGGTGTGTTAATGTAAGGCAATCAAGTGGACAGGTGTGAAAGGGCTCTAAATCTAATATTGGCCTATTCACTGTTCCCCTGTGAACTTTGGTTCCAGAACAAGATGGATTTCCAGCAGATTTCCAGCAGAACCTTTATGTACACAATTTGTGGCACCCAAAGCAACACCTGTCTCCTAGAATCACAGCTTTGATACAATCATTTTTCTGTTTTACTGGAAAAAAATATGTGAATGATAAGTATACAGAAACTGCCCATAGGAATATTTCTATTATTCCTAAAGGTAAATCAGGTCCTGAGAATAAGTTATAGTGAAAATTCCACTGAGCTATTATTAATATGTCATCACAGCAAGAAGAAAATATCCTTCTTGACAATCCCACCATTGATGAATTTTAATTATGAAAGCCATAGATACAATTCCCATTAAAAAAGCATTTAATCAGCATTTACATTCATTTACTATTGGCTATCACCACTTCCTTTGAATTCTAGGTCTAATCATCCTTATTAACCTATTTTGTTCACAGTAGGTGGGATCAGCATTTCATTTCATTTTAGTCAAGTTGTTTTCAACCAGTACAGTACTATTGCCAAGTTAAAGTAGCAATTATGCCATAAAATCAATTTTCAAACTAGAATATTCCTTTTTCTCTAGGGCAGCAAAAGTCCTAATTATACCTCTGCCTGAAAAAACTATGAATAGATATAAATAGCAGGCACAAATGAGTATGGTTAAGAAGCAGTCACCTTTAATCAGATAAAAAGTACAAAATATTAATAAAAATATTAATAAAAAGAATCAGTGATAAAATAGGCTGTAGTTTAAGAAATAAAAGAAGCTGGAATAAATAAATAAAATGTGGTAGTGCTAAATCATATTTCACAATGTATCTCATTAGAGATAGAAATAATAAAAAAACACTGTCTGGGAACATATCCTGCATTGCTAATCTATTTTAGCCTATCAGACTTTCACATTCCTAAGTGTTTGAAAAGCAATGAATACGGCTCAGGGAAAGGATCATCAAAGGATTGTTATTGTATAACACAGCTGTCAATGTGTGGTGGGGTTATATAGCTCAAGCTAACACAATGCTAACATTCTAAATTTGTTCTTTTTGATGTTAATATTGATCAGAATCCTTGCCTGAAGGCACCAATTTAGCTGGCAAAATATTGTTTTTTCCCATATCCAGCTCTAGTATAGAAAACATAAACAACACATAAACATACTAAATTAAAACCCAAAAAGTTTTTGTTTAAAGTACGAAAGAATGATGACTTTTTGAATTTGGGTTAAGGTACAGAACTTTGCTTGTCCACTGTATGGTAAAACAGCAAACTATTGACTTTGTTTGCCTCTGTGCCAAACCCATTTATCATAATGCATTTAATGAACTCTCAACTGTGATCAGGTGGCATAGTATGGCCAATAGTAGGGGTTTGTAAATGTGCCATCCCTATAAAAGTCAGCTTTCCCTTCAGTTGGATGAAATATGGTTAACTGAAAGTTAAAGCGATTACAGGGAGAGCTAGTCACTGCTGTACAGTGCTATATACAATGCTATACAATATTATATACAGTGCTGCCAGTACAATGTACTTTTGCTATATTAAAGTGAATTGCAGTGTTGTTACACAGAATGGAATGTATCCCCATATTCACTGCACTGTTGCATAGTGCTCAATAACTGAATCGCATTGTGATACATTACATAATATTGTGTATTACTCATTGTATTCACAGTAAATAGATCCAATAATTCTGTTTTTAAGGCTACCTTTTTGTACGTGTAGGCAAAAACTTATGTTGCTTTTTAGCTGCTGACCCCCTTTTCTTTTTTGGGGGGTAGATGTTTTATTGTTTTGGTTTTTTTTGCACTATTTTTAAGTTTTTGCTAAGGAGAAAAATATATAAATCTGTATTGAGGGAATCAGCTTCAAATGGCATTAAGGACACTCTTTGATAAATCGTGATCATTATATATGGATGCAGTGGTATAAAACATTTCCGAAAAACGAGTAACAATTGTTACTCGTAATTGTTACTGTGATTGCTTGAGTGTGTTTGTACTTTTTTTCAGTCTCTTTTTTTCCTATTGTCTAAAAAAACACAAAGGACAAACACAAAAGACTGCGGTTAAGATTCAGCAAAGCAAAATATTAGTTACAGTATGTACTGTACATGTCAAGAGTATAAGCTTTTAAATTGTACACTTCCCACATCAAGATGATTACTAGAGATGAGCTCAGTGTTTGTCTGAACACCAAATATTTGAGGAGTTCAGCATGGATTAACATGACAGCTTCTGGCTATCAATAGTTGCTAAGGAAGCAGCAGGTGCTTGCACCCACCACATTCTTACCAACCACTGACATCGCCTAGCCCATTCACTTGCATGGCCAAGTATCCCTGGCCACATAAGCATATGGACTGGGAATGAACTGGGTTACATCATCACCTAAATAGTCATGGCCATATTTGGACAATAACATTGGCATGGTTTTCCTTGGAAGACCTCATAACTTTTTTTTGTTTTTTATTTTGTGTGAGGTACCCCCCCTAAATTTCACACCAGACTCAAAAGGTCAAACAAAAAAAGTAAACAGTTTAAATTACCAGCAAATAAAACTTTATTGCCAGCTTCTTTAAAAAAACAAAAAGGACACAGACCCTTCCAAAGGTCCCCCACAATACATAACAGACCCTTAGGGATCTGCTATGCATTGTGGGGGACCTCTGGGGTCTGTGTGCCATTAAAAAAAAAAAAAAAGAAGCCAGGTAGGAAATGCTATTTGCTCTTTTTCCTTTGAAAATGTCAGAGCTGCCTACTCCTCATGATATTTGATAACAGTCCTTGTCTATTAGCCCAGAAAAGGGCATTTTAATGTGACAGATTTGACTTCCATTGATTTCTATCGGTTTCGCCATCTGAAGTTCATTTGTTTGCTGAACCCTCTTTGAATTGAATCCAGGGCAGTTGGGCGCACCACTACTGTTTAGAAATGAATGAAAGTACAGTCACCTCTTTTATTCTTAACTTTTTATATAAGTATTCTAAGAAAAACAGTGTTATGGTTTATAAATGTATTTATGGTACAATATAATTAGGTCACTTGCTGTCTGGGAGCTCAGTTGTCAAGAGGCCTTGCAAAATAACACACTCACAGCCTGAAAAAACTGATTGTTTCTTTCTATAAAAGTTAATCATGCTGGAGAACACATTGATTTTTTTAACACTGTTATTCTGTAAATGTATTCTGTTCTGTCTCAATTAGCTATTAGCTTGTAGTATTACAGTTTTTCTTGCTTTGTATTTATCTTTTTTATTGAGTCAATAAATAAAATAGATTGTGGCCCAGCATCTGGTATTTTTACACTCAAATTATTAATATAACTAAATTTAAAATTGTAACTAAACCTATGCATATCTCTATAACAGTATTTCATATCTTTGTTACATACATGTGGTGATAAGAAAATTGGTGTTCAGAAAATCAGTAACTTTTTTTATACACACAATTGGCTTGTTTGCTGTGTTACTTAAAGCAGTAGTAAACTCAGATAAAAAACAATTAAAAATCCCCTGCAAGGCAATGTTATGATGTGCTAGTAGGCATCGCATACTAGCACATTATGAAATATTTACCTTAGAACAAAGTCCTCTAGTGGCACGCTGTCACCGCTGACAGGGATTCCATCTTCCCCTGGTCTTCTTCCGGGTTCACGAGCTCTGGGCTTCTGACAAGCTGAGCAGCGATGACGTGAGGGAGTCATGGGCCACATCACGGTGCTCTGAAGGAACAGCATGGGTATGCCCCTCCTTCAGAGCATTGCACCAGCTGCCAAAAGCAGCGAATATCTCCTAAACGGTTTATTATAAGCTTAACTGTAGGTAGCAATCACAAAAAACTTTACTAATGCTTTAAAGTGGTTCTAAAGGCTCAAAGCATTTTACCTTCCTGCATTCTATGCAGGAAGGTAAAAAAAACTTCTGTGTACAGCTCCCCCCCCCCCCCCCCCCAATGCTTATCTGAGACTCCTCTGATCCAGCGATGTTCACAATCACCTGTATGGGGACTCTCTCTCCTCATTGGCTGAAACAGCAGCAGGAGCCCATTAGCTGTCAATCACAGCCAGTGAGCCAATAAGGAGAGAGTGGGGGGGCGGGGCTGAGTCACTGCTCTATGTGTCTTATGAGAGCATGCAGCCGTGCCCTTGGGGCAAGCATCTTTCTCTGAGGGGCACTGCTCGAGGGGGAGAAGTCAGAGCGCTGGCAGGGGACCTGAAAATAGAGGAATGGGGCAGCTGTATGCAAAACTACTACTATGACATGTTTTTTATTTTAGTAAAAAAGGAAGCTTTAGTATCACTTTAACTCTGCGCAGGTCAGACAGGTCTGCCTGCCAATGTACCAGATGATCAAAATTATGAAAATTGTTATTCTTATTGTTGGATCATCTTTGTTAGCTGAAATTCTTTGTATTGAGAACTTATATAGATTATAACACCTGTTGGTAAGTCCTCATTTTTGCTGCACCTATGAAGACAGCAGTGCCTCCACATGGCTAATGGTTATTGCTGAGTGAAAACTGGGAGCAGTGGTTTCTATACCCTGTCTCAGAAACACTGAAAACATGTGTTAGGCATTTGGGCACACGTCCAACTTGGTGTTCTTTCCTGTTGACAAAAATGCCATGTCATACAGAATTGTATACTTCAGCAGTACATCTCAGTAAAAAGAAGCTGGTCTTTCTTTGCAGAATAGCACTTTCTCTGTGTTGGTCACCATATCTATTCCATAGTAGTTTTGATCTGAGAAAAAAAACATGAAGTATTTGTGTGTGTAGCAGGAGCCCTGTTGTAAAGAAATATGTCTTATTAACTGGCATCCATTTTGCATAATGCCTCTATTTTAGATCTGTGAACAGTTAGTTTTGGTTTTGAGTTTCACTTGTAACTTTTCTCTAGTTTTCTGAGAATAGTTTAATTTCACTGTAAACAAAACTACCTTATATGGTATCCCTTAGCTATTTGCAGTTTCTGTTCTTCATGTAGCTATACTGATAAGAGTAGCATGTTTCATTGGTCATCCTAAGATTAAGCAATTGAGATCTGTATAATAGTTCTTGTCATGCATTAAACTTTCAGAGATTTAGCTGACACACTTCGGTGTCTGGAGTTTTATTTCTCCCAGTCCTGGTGGGGAAAATATTCAAGGAATTTATTTTGGCTACAGGCAGGAATTGATCCTTTCAATTGGTGTCAGAAGTGGGATAAAATGTGGACAGTCAGGTAAGCTGAGCTATACGTCTTAGTTTTACGTCGATTGTCCCCCTTTAAGACCCAGGGATAGTAGCCAAAGTCACCGTTTGAGATTGTTAGATCTCAAGGGGAGTCTTTGAGGTTTAAGACCTCTAAGGGAATTCCGAGTTTTTGGGAACCTCTGGGGAAAAATTGCCTAGGTAGGTATAATATTGTGAATTCACAGGAGTCCTTGTTTACTTTTGCCATTTTAGAAGTATACGTGCTTATTTGCTGTGTGTTAAGAAACTGTTCTGTAGCATATTTGTATTACAGAATAGGAATATTACAAGTGTCTGTACTTTTAAGTGTTACACTCCTGAACTGTTGAGAAGGTTTTGTAGGCATCACAGGTCTCCGCTTCAGAGAATAAGTGCTGACACTGTAATAATTTAGTGCATTGCTAACAGCTGTTTTGCGTATAGTCCAAGGTAAGGGACCTCTGCCCAACATTCCTAAGCTTTCACGTAAAGAGTAAAAAAGAAAGAAAGACAATATATCCTGAATTGTCTAGGTTAACTTGTAAGGAATATGTGATAATGGTATTGTTATGGGATGATTATTATATTGTTCCTTTCATAGAAAATATTGCTGAGTGGTCCCTGGCTATGAAAAGCAGCAGTCCCTTTCCTAGAGATGGGTCTAATGATATGTTTCATATGGACATGAGGGCAGACAGACCACCACAATTTCCCGTAGTACAGGCAGAAAATATACAGCGCCCAGATAGTACAGAACGGGGGGGAGAAGGAGGAGAAGAAGAGAGCCACACAAGGCAGACAGTGCTCACAGCAGGACATGAAATTAATAATTGGGATATGACATGGACCCAGAGTTTGACTGGACAAAGGTGCCTACAATACATGTTCTAGTTGTTCCTGGAACCCCAGCAGCCACTCGTATTTGACTGAAGGAAGACACTCAGAAAAAGGTGTGGGAGGAGTTGACAGCTGAGATGAAGAGAATATGGAAGAGCAGGAAATCATTAACCACTGCTGTTGCTTGTAAGCAAGGAACAAAATAGACAGTGACAGAGTATGTTAAAAGATTTAGAAAAGTTTGGAAGGAAGAAGCTGGGATGGATATGGCTAGTGCAGAAATGGGCACTATATATATTCAAACCTTGATGGCAGGATACAGACCTTAAATTTTGATGTTAATAAGACAGCTTAGTTCAAACCGGACAGAGATGGATGCAGGTACGTTTGAAAAAAACAAGTGATGGAGAAAGACGCTGCTGGATGTTTTGAGGACTTCAAATCTACCAACAAAGCACATTTTCAGGGGTTAAAACAGTTCCAATCCTAGAAAGAGGTAGCAACAGAAATAGAGGAAGAGGAGAATAGTATCCATTGTCCCAGATGTGCCCTCCTTGATTACCTCCATTCTACACGATACACAGTATTATACTGTGATCGATTTAAGCAAAGTTTTTTATTCCGTCCAAGTTGACGAAGAGACACAACCACTGTTAAGTTTTACTCTGGCCAACAAACAGTTAACCTGGGTCAGATTGCCCTAAGGCTACGTACATTCTCTGACTGTATATTCTATGGCACTCCAAGAATCCTTGAAGGGTTGGGCACCCCGCCATGGTTCCACGTTGCTCAAGTACGTGGATGATTTATTACTTTTTTCACCCTACAGGGAGCCTTGTAGGAAGGACAGCATATCTCTGTTAAATTTTCTAGGTACAAAGGGACACAAGGTGGCAAGGCATAAGGTACAATGTTGTCAAATTTTGGTGGATTACTTGGGTTTCACTCTGTCACAAGGCACCAGCATGGTGAGCCAGTCCAGGATCCAAGCCATTATGGGTCTGCCCCACCCACTCACATGGTGGGACTGAATATTAATATTTTATTTGTATTTTGCTCAGTGTTATCCCTTTAGAGATTGTAGTTTATTTTGTCTATGTGTGACCTTAGCGCAGTCCATTTTTTAAATATATAAGATTTTGTGTTTAGAAATTCACATTTAGGACTGCTGCTATATAGGTTTCTTATATATAGTTTATTCTTTCACATATATATAATTTTTTTCCTAAGCGTAACAGCACCACTTTTTTCTTTCAAACATACCTTTAAACAACCTAATAAATTAAAAAAAGTCTATAAAGGAGCACTCCAGGTTTCATGTCACTTTAAATAGTTTGTTTTTGCCACACTGGCCCTAACAAACGATTTCCATTACTGAAAGATGCAACCACTGTGTGAGCAGTAAGGGATGTTGTGTCCTGTCAGTAATACGGCGACTTCCCGTCTGCTGCTGGAACTAAAGAGAGTAGGGGTGAGTGCTTCTCTACACTCTTATCAATAAATGCAAGAATTCCTGTGAATGTCTGAGGTTGAAATCATGACATCATCTGCCCATCTCTTCTCCTTAGATAGTCAGAGGAAGCTTTTAATTAATTGATAAAAATACCAGGCTTCCCAAGACTAAGCCTGACTCTTTAATTCCGGCAGCAGATGGGTAGTCATCCATACTACAGGCGGAACACAGCACTACACACTTATGTAGCTAATACTCATACAGTAAGTTCCAGAACACACAGTGGCCATTGTTTAGTAATAGAAATACTTTGGGCCAATGTGGTCCAAACAAACTGTTTAAAGTGACATGAAAACTGAAATTCTACTTTTTTTACTTATAAACTTTTATATTATTTTACCTGCAAGATTTATTTCCCAATGTTCTTTGTGTTTAATTACATTTTTCAGGCTTATTAAAAACTGTTATCTGCAACAGAGTGGCAGGTTAGGTTATCCCAACAAGTAATGGTTTTAGTATTTCACTATTTTGATAACTTTTTTATGACAATAGGCATTTTTAACAATGCATATGCAACAGTTTTTGTATAATACAATGAAAAGCACAACACAGTACAAAGGTGGATACATGTATCTGCAGAAAGTATTCAGCAGATTTCACAACATTCCGCTGTATATTTTTATCTGTTTGCATGGCGTTATAAAAATAAATATAGAACAACAATAAGTACATTGGGACAAACACAAGAGCATTCTAAGAATAAACCATTAGAAAGTAAAATAGGCCTATTGGATGAACCAACTTATCTTTGCCTATGGTAATATTATGTGTCTGACAGTCCATTTCTAGAATAAATGCATTGAGTACTCTCCTGCTGGCACCATACATTTTCTAAAGTTCTTACTGCAGTGTATTGAGAATGTAGAATGTGTTAGTCTCTCCGTCATAAAATCCAAACATTTCACATCTGCTTAATGACCCGGTAAATAAAAGATATGTATGTAGAATTTAAACTACCAATAACAAACATGGATTCACAATATATTTGATTGCATAATTTATTCAGTTTGTAGTAGTTGCTATCAAATTGTGCTAGAATTAAAAAAAAACAAAGCATAAATGTTTTGTTGTTTATGACAGTGCTTGTACAGTGGTATAATAAAAAGAATAGCAGGGGGTACAACTGTTACTTGGCACCCAAGGCTAGAATGAGGTCTTATAGCCTTAGTTGGAACAACTGTGGCCTGTTACTGAGATAGGTCTAGAATCAGACTATAGTCATGCCTGAAAGCTTCCAGTGACCTTAGAATATTTAAAAATGTATCAGCCTTTATGTATTTGACAAGAGAAAAGCCTATTTTGAAACACAGCTTGGATGATATTAATACATAAATGACTATACCCCAATCTGGTTCATTCCAATGAAAAAAAAAACTTTTTCCACAATGTTTTATCAGTGATTGTGATTGTTATTATCATTATTATACAAGAATTTTATAGTGCCAACAGTTTGTGCAGCACTTTACAAAATAAAGGGAGGCAGTACAGTTAAAATACTATTAAATACAAAAGTGATCAGATGTCCCTGCTCCTGAGGATAACATTGTCCTCCAACTGCTCATACCACGTACAGTATGAAAAATGTCCAGGTTTTGGAAGGATTAAAAAGTCCTCCATGAACCTTATCTACCTTCTTCCTCTTCCCCAACCCCCCACTAATATTGGTGGCATTGGTACATATGTAGAATCTGATGTTATCTTCAAACTGGGTCCACACAGCTTGGCAGAGTGAGCCCTTTTCAATATTTCTGCTGCTGACTGACTAACTTTTTCATCACTTCAATTTTGTTTGAACGACAGAGCTGAATCACTTACTGCTCACAGTTGATGCCATACAGACTGACCCTTACCTAAAATCTGTTGCCGACACCACCAGGGGTGCCCCTTTGTTAGGATTGTGTACACTCACCCACTAAAGAGCTGTATGTGCACCCAGAAACATTGCTTGAGTATCTATTATTACATATTACAGTGAAGTTTATTTTATGCCATTCATGCTTTCAAAGTTAATGCTATTCTTACTGATATTGTTTGGATTAGTGTAATGGAGCTTAGCCTTATTGCGGCATAAGTTAACCACTCGCCTACTGGACACTTTCACCCCCTTCCTGACCTGTGTGGTCATGCAACATTGTACCCATTTAAATTTTTATTATTTTTTTGAGACAGATAGAGCTTTTTTGGTGGAATTTAATCAGCACAGGGTGTTTTATTTTTTGCTAAACAAATGAAAAAAGACTGAAAATTTTGAAAAAAAAAACCTTTTCAGATGAAGAAAGATTGCAAAGCAGGAGTTGCATCATCCTGGAACAACAGAGCCATACTGTAGCCATCTTTCAGCTATAGCATGGTAAGAAAGTGGTTAGTGGTCATAGGTGAGGCTAAACTGCCCCTCTGTCAATCTAAGATATACTGTTGTCCTGTTATTTTAATAAATGCATTTCCTTTGCTTACTTTTCAATAATACATTCATCTTATTAATTCTCAAGTTCCTTGTGGCCTACCTTCTGTGTACTATCAAAGAGCGGTAGAATATTAACACAGGTGAGTAACCAGGTGTGTCAGTGGGAACTGTGTGGTTTCAAGAGTTGAGGCAGAGAACAGAGGACCCATCTTACCAAGAAGCTCCTTTGGAGGTAGTGGTACATTAGCAAATGGTCAGATGAAGAAAAAGGGAGTCCTCATATCATGCCTAAAAGAAATTAAAGACCCAGCAGGACACTACTTATTATAGGTCGTCTTCATGATAGAAATGTGATGATAGTTACATGCTAAGCGCCAAACCCTACACAGTTACCGTTCTTTCGACATTTGATGCATATAATTATTTGATTGCATATAATTCAACAGCATCAGGTTGGCACCTTTTTTATATGGGGACTCTGTTCTTTTTCCCTCTCTAGATAGATCTGAAATCCAACTTTCTTAATAGACTGCTGGAAGGAATCCCTTCCAACCACTAAGGACTACACTTTCTATTTACACCCCCTTAATTCCTTCTCATGCATTGATCATATCCTTATGTCTCACACTATGCTACCTTCTATTGCGTCAATACAATCCAACCAATGTCTTAAATGGATCACTCTGCAGTGGTTCTTACACTATCCTCTCTCTTAGTGACAGGGGTGGACATGACTTAAGAGTCCTTACTGTTTATCACGCCTCAACAAACTGTCATTCGCTCCCATCTCCTAGAGTACATAACTCTTAATAAATCTCCAGATATTTCCACCCCTGTGCTATGGGAGGCAAACAACCCAGTAATAAAAGGTAACTGCATACAATTAACTTTTGCTGCTTGAACATGAGTTCAAAAATATAATTCTAGCATTTCAAACAAATCCACTATATCTAACAAATTGTCCCTAGATGAAGCCAAGAGATACCTCAACCTACGATCGAGCCGAGAAAATTATCAGACGCACAAAGTATACTTTCTATCTTAAAGCTAACAAACAAAACTCATTAGTAGCACCCAGGCTGTGGAAATCCAAACTAATTTAAAAACTTATACCTAGTAGCCCAAAATAATACTACAAAATTAAAACAAGGTACAGGGGGACTTATCCATCACAATCAAGTTGGCTTCATGCCTACTAGACAAGCCAGTGGCAATATACGGTAAATTAGCACTTCTTATTGATGCATCCAGAAAATTCAATATCCCACTTAGGGCCCTTTCACACTGATTAGTTTTTCAACAGTTTTTCAGCTACAAAAAGTGGAAGTAAAATGCATGAAAGATGCAACTGCATGCAGTTGTGTTTCAGTTGCATTTTTAAAAAGTCCTGCTTGCTGCATTTTTGGTGCTTTTTTCAAAACAAGGGCCAGCAGCTGGGCACCCCTGCTCTAGCCCAACTTCTAAGGAAAGACCTGGTTGTTTCCAGTATAACGATAGCTGACCATCACTATAAACTCTTTGCTGACAACATCATTTTAACAGTTACTAGCCCCACACTCCCTTTGCTCAATCCTTAGACATGTTTCCAACAAATGGAAGCCCTCTCAGGATTGCAACTCAGCCCCTCAAAACCTAAAGCTCTCTACATTTCTCTTCCCATCCCAACTGAAATCTTTCCAAAAAATGTTTCAATACTAATGGTAGAGCTCTGTACTTTCATATTTAGGTATCTTCCTTACAAACTCATATACTACTTTGTTTGAGGCAAATTGTCCCCCTTATACACAAACTTTCTATGGACATGAAAACATTTTTTCTTTGTCATGGCTAGGACATATTGTGCCAGTGAAAATGACTTGTTCAGAGTCTTGCACATTCAGATACCGACCCAAACTATGCATAATATTCACAAACATGTCTTGTAATTCATATGACAAAACCGCAAATCCAAACTTCCAGGCACAAAATGTTGCAATCTAGACCAAGTGGAGGACTAGGTGTACCAAATGTCTTGAGATACTACAAAGCCACACAACTTGTTCAGCTAACAAAATATCATGCAAGTTACATAACTCCAAGTTTGGGTCAAGTTGTAAGAAGTAGACTGTGCTCCATTTTTATATACTGTACAACCTAATGTGGTTATGCCTGTCAGATAGAAATTCCCTAACTAATCCTATAACAAGGCACCTATTGTAGATATGGGATAATCTTAAGTGTTTGGGAGGACTATTCTCTCTTAATGCACAGAATTCTTTAAGGTAAAACATGGTTAAGCTTTATAACCACTTTAAGAACACATCTGTTGGGTCTGGGAACCTTGGATCTCCTACTATTTATCGAGGGACTTTGATCACTGCTTCCTAGATTTATGATGGTTAATGCTTCAGAAGTATAGTGAAAATGTGGATTGCTTATCCCACCTAATCACTTTTGTCTTCCCCTCCCATCACTCTACCTCCACTTTACTGCTTATCTAGCTACACTATTATTCTCCTACAATTTCTTTACATTATCTCTGAGTACATTTTCTCTCACAGACAGTATGTAATTGTAATTTCAACTACTGAATCTGCAGGTCTATGTCTGCTAATTGCTGAATTGTTATATCAATAATGATGCAAATCCTCTGTTCATTCCTTGTAACTGGAAGCTTGTTTATGCAACTCCTGCTTTGCAATCTTTCTTCATCTGAAAAAAAAATGTTTCAAAGTCTCCTATAATCCAGGCCTGATTTATTTTAACGTCATCCTATTGATGCTGTCTGGGGAAAGGCAGAAGAGCTTTTACGTGACAAGTCATCCTGCTTTGTTTAAGGTCTTCTTGGATGTTACACTTGCAACAGAGTAGGCCAGCATCTCCAGGCATATTGGGCAAGTCCCAGCCAGAGGTCTGTTCTGGACAGCCAGCAATACATGGGGGCCTCCTATTTTCTTGCATTTCAGTATTAGCCCTGGAAGCAATATAGACAGATTTAGGCACTGCAGGTGGCAAGGTCTTGTTTAAAAAATCTATGCAAAATCATACTGAGGCTGCTGCTCTTTGAGGGGATTCTTGAAGGGATGTGGTGCTTCTGATGCACACTAGTCACAATACCTAGAAGCAATATGGTTGCATGCTGGGTACAAAGCAGCTTCAACAACAAGTGTATGCTACACACCCCAAACTTAAAGGCCCTAGTAGGACAAAATTAATTTCAGCGTGTATATATATATATATATATATATATATATATATATATATATATATAGTAAAGTTTGCACACCTTGGCAGAAAGCATGACATTTTGGCATTTATATTGAAAATATGACTGATCATGCCAAAAAACTGTATTTTATTTAAAGTGTTACTAAACCCAGGACCCTGCATTCACTATATCTGGTCTCCCACAGTACAGAGAACATGGAAATGCAATTATTTTAGTAAATATAAACTACTAAATACCTTTTCTCATCATCAGCAAGTTTAAATACCTTGGAATGTTTGGCCTTGGTACAGAGATATAAGGTGACACACACAGGTTAAAATGGAAATCAAAGGTTAATTTCCCACATCTGTGGCTTTTTAAATTGTAATTATTGTCTGTGTATAAAATAGTCAATGAGTTTGTTGCCTCTCAAGTGGATGCACTGAGCAGGCTAGATACCGAACCATGGGGAGCATAAAAGAACTGTCAAAAGACCTGCATTACAGCCAGTACTCTTCAATCACCTATTAAGAAGTGGAAAGTTCTTCGATCTCTTGATACCAAGCCAAGATCAGGTAGACCAAGAAAGATTGCAGCCATAACTGCCAAAAGAATTGTTTGGGATATAAATTAAAACCCACAGGTAACCTCAGGAGAAATACAGACTGCTCTGGAAAAAGACGGCGTGGTTGTTTCAAGGAGTACAATATGACAATATTTGAACAAAAATTAGCTACATGGTCGAGTTGCCAGAAAGGAGCCTGTACTGTGCCAATGCCTCAAAAATATAGGTCATTTTTGTTCAAGTATTGTCATATTGGGCTCCTTCAAACAAGCACACTGTCTTTTTCCAGAGTATCCTGTATTAGTCCTGAGGTTACCTCTGGGTTTTTCTTTGTATACCGGACCATTCTTCTGAAAGTTGACACACCTGTCACATTAGGTCGTGCAACTCCCCATAGAGTAACAGACTGCTTTAGCCGCATGAACAAACCACTCATTCACATGACCAGAGTACCTGTTTGAATGAGCCTTTAAGGCTCATTTACATTTGAGGTCAAGGGGCAGTAAAATCCCATGGTCGACCTGTGCTTTTACTACCCCCAACTGTTACCCCTTTTTGCCACAGAAGCAGCAACTGGAGGTGTACACATGCATCTACCATGATTCTTTGCTTCTCAGCAAATTCAGGAATTATGCCCCGTGTCGAATGCGACCCACTCAAGTGAATGGAGCTACTCTACATGTGCCCTACAACTGTGTGCAATGCACATGGCTGCAACGTGATAGTGTAGCGCTCACCCATGAAAGGGCCCGCTGATTTGTCCCAGGTTCCTTCCCCAACTGATATAGCCTCAGCCAGGCACACAACAACAGTCACTCTTTCTGCCCCAATGAACAGTCTAGGGGTGTCTTTTTGATGCTTTATTGTAAACTCAAAATTGGATGGGGTGCAGGGAGCTGTGGGATACTCCAGCAACACTGGAAAGCAGTAAAAGGACACCAAAGGAATGAGTAAAATTGAGACCCCATAAGAACTCTCGATTTAAGCAAGCTCTGGCACTGATGCTCAAGGGATAGAAGCAGCACAGAATCAGTAGGATCCTACACTCAGGTCTGTACTTACAATGTCCCTGGACACTTGGATGCCTTCTTCCAATATCAGCCAGACATTTGTTCCATTAATTATCCAGACCAGATACTCAGTGAAATCAGTGAAATCATACTCAGTGAAATCTCTCAGTTAGTTCCAGACAATCTCAGCAAAACAGATCCCCCAGCTATAGCATAGCTGGGACCTTGATGAACACATGCAGAACTGCAGCAGGGCTGCCCAAAATGGCAGAAACCCTTCAGGCTAGGAAGTTTTCCTCCTAGACAAGAACATGGCTGTATCAGACCCCTGAGACTATATAAATATTTAGACTGCTGATCTGCCTCTTCCAACCCACTACATTCTAGAACCTTCCAGAAAGCAGGGGGAAGCAGTCAAACCTACAGCCAGTGAAGCACCAGAACAGCCCAAAAAAAATGACAAAATGCTCCACTGATTAGAGGGGACCCAAAAAGAACTACATTTGCCTAGCCTTTCTAGCAAACTATCTATGAGGGTGCTACGCTAGGTAAGGGTTAAAGCAAAAAGCCTATTTTTTTTATAGCAGTTCAGCATTATACAGTCAGGTCCATAAATATTGGGACATCAACACAATTCTAACATTTCTGGCTCTATACACCACCACAATGGATTTGAAATGAAACGAACAAGATGTGCTTTAACTGCAGACTGTCAGCTTTAATTTGAGGGTATTTACATCCAAATCAGGTGAACGATGTAAGAATTACAACAGTTTGCATATGTGCCTCCCACTTGTTAAGGGACCAAAAGTAATGGGACAATTGGCTTCTCAGCTGTTCCATGGCCAGGTGTGTGTTATTCCCTTATTATCCCAATTACAATGAGCAGATAAAAGGTCCAGAGTTCATTTCAAGTGTGCTATTTGCATTTGGAATCTGTTGCTGTCAACTCTCAAAATGAGATCCAAAGAGCTGTCACTCTCAGTGAAGCAAGCCATCATTAGGCTGAAAAAACAAAACAAACCCATCAGAGAGATAGCAAAAACATTAGGCGTGGCCAAAACAACTGTTTGGAACATTCTTAAAAAGAAGGAAAGCGCCGGTGAGCTCAGCAACACCAAACGACCCGGAAGACCACGGAAAACAACTGTGGTGGATGACCAAAGAATTCTTTCCCTGGTGAAGAAAACACCCTTCACAACAGTTAGCCAGATCAAGAACACTCTCCAGGAGGTAGGTGTATGTGTGTCAAAGTCAACAATCAAGAGAAGACTTCACCAGAGTGAATACAGAGGGTTCACCACAAGATGTAAACCATTGGTGAGCCTCAAAAACAGGAAGGCCAGATTAGAGTTTGCCAAACGACATCTAAAAAAGCTTTCACAGTTCTGGAACAACATCCTATGGACAGATGAGACCGAGATCAACTTGTACCAGAGTGATGGGAAGAGAAGAGTATGGAGAAGGAAAGGAACTGCTCATGATCCTAAGCATACCACCTCATCAGTGAAGCATGGTGGTGGTAGTGTCATGGCGTGGGCATGTATGGCTGCCAATGGAACTGGTTCTCTTGTATTTATTGATGATGTGACTGCTGACAGAAGCAGCCGGATGAATTCTGAAGTGTTTCGGGCAATATTATCTGCTCATATTCAGCCAAATGCTTCAGAACTCATTGGACGCCGCTTCACAGTGCAGATGGACAATGACCCACAGCATACTGCAAAAGCAACCAAAGAGTTTTTTAAGGGAAAGAAGTGGAATGTTATGCAATGGCCAAGTCAATCACCTGACCTGAATCTGATTGAGCATGCATTTCACTTGCTGAAGACAAAACTGAAGGGAAAATGCCCCAAGAACAAGCAGGAACTGAAGACAGTTGCAGTAGAGGCCTGGCAGAGCATCACCAGGGATGAAACCCAGCGTCTGGTGATGTCTATGCGTTCCAGACTTCAGGCTGTAATTGACTGCAAAGGATTTGCAACCAAGTATTAAAAAGTGAAAGTTTGATTTATGATTATTATTCTGTCCCATTACTTTTGGTCCCTTAACAAGTGGGAGGCACATATGCAAACTGTTGTAATTCCTACACCATTCACCTGATTTGGATGTAAATACCCTCAAATTAAAGCTGACAGTCTGCAGTTAAAGCACATCTTGTTCGTTTCTTTCAAATCCATTGTGGTGGTGTATAGAGCCAAAAATGTTAGAATTGTGTCGATGTCCCAATATTTATGGACCTGACTGTATCTCTTCCTATGCTCTCCCAACAAAGATTTTTCAGATTTCCCTAGCCAGGTCAATACTGGCAATATGATTGCTAGGAGCCTATCCTTTTATACTGAGGAGCAGGCTTGTCCATGTGTTTAGCTTTAGTAGTCCGTATGACTAGGGACAGAGGTTATGCAATGCATTATGGATCTGAGATGTGAATTTTAGCCATAAATTCAGAGTTTTGCAGAACTGAGATCTCTCTCAAGCTCAAGTTGGCTTTGAACCTCATGCCTTCCAATCATCCAAACAGCAGTTTAAAAAAAAAGTGTATTTTATCTTATTTAGAAATCACCCTTGCATCCAGTTCACCGGAGGCATGTCATACACCTTTCTGTGATACACAGATGAGTCATACGTAAGAGAAGCAGACGTGGGTTGTCTACAACTATGATCTGCATTGGAAGCTGAGAGGGCACAGTGAGATGATTACAGACTGTGTGAATTCCTTTGCATTTACAGTGTACATTTGCAGTATAATATATAAGAAATGTGAAAAGATTAATGAGTTAATTATTGTCATCATCCTTGTGCATTATCATTCAGGCTACATCATGCACATTGGAACAGTTCAAGGCCATTAAAGAATCATGCAATTGATTTATTCATTTTTTACAAAAATGCAGGACTAATGATATTATCTTTTCTGCAGAACCTTTCAGTTGGTTATCATTAGAGATGAGCGAAGAAATGAAAAATTCGATTCGGCTGATTCGGCGAATTCCAGTGTGAAATTCGATTCGATGCGAATTTCTCCGCTACGAAGATGACTTATTTAAAGGGTTTCTAGGCTTCAGAGAGCCTTTAAATTAGTGCAGAACACTGTACCTTTAATTTAAATGCCCTTGGAGATGAGGAAGGAGAAGGAGAAGGAGAAGGATGAGAAGAAGGAGAAGGAGAAGGATGAGAAGAAGGAGAAGGAGAAGGGTGAGAAGAAGGAGAAGGATGAGAAGAAGGAGAAGGATGAGAAGAAGGAGAAGGAGAAGGATGAGAAGAAGGAGAAGGAGAAGGATGAGAAGAAGGAGAAGGAGAAGGATGAGAAGAAGGAGAAGGATGAGAAGAAGGAGAAGGATGAGAAGGAGAAGGATGAGAAGGAGAAGGATGAGAAGAAGAAGGCTGAGAATAAGGAGAAGGATGAGAAGAAGGAGAAGGAGAAGGATGAGAAGAAGGAGAAGGATGAGAAGAAGGAGAAGGAGAAGGATGAGAAGAAAGAGAAGGATGAGAAGGAGAAGGATGAGAAGAAGAAGGATGAGAAGAAGAAGGATGAGAAGAAGGAAAAGGATGAGAAGAAGAAGGATGAGAAGAAGGAGAAGGATGAGAAGAAGGAGAATGATGAGAAGAAGGAGAAGGATGATAAGAAGGACAAGGAAGAGAAGAAGGAGAAGGAGAAGGATGAGAAGAAGGAGAAGGATGAGAAGAAGGAGAAGGATGAGAAGAAGGAGAAGGATGAGAAGAAGGAGAAGGATGAGAAGAAGGAGAAGGAGAAGGATGAGAAGAAGGAGAAGGATGAGAAGAAGAAGGATGAGAAGAAGGATGAGAAGAAGGAGGAGAAGGATGAGAAGAAGAAGGATGAGAAGAAGGAGAAGGATGAGAAGAAGGAGAAGGAAGAGAAGAAGGAGAAGGAGAAGGATGAGAAGGAGAAGGATGAGAAGAAGGAGAAGGATGAGAAGAAGGAGAAGGAGAAGGATGAGAAGAAGGAGAAGGATGAGAAGAAGAAGGATGAGAAGAAGGATGAGAAGGATGAGAAGAAGGAGAAGGATGAGAAGAAGGAGAATGATGAGAAGAAGGAGAAGAAGGAGAAGGATGAGAAGAAGGAGAAGGATGAGAAGAAGGAGAAGGATGAGAAGAAGGAGAAGGAGAAGGATGAGAAGAAAAAGGATGAGGAGAAGGAGAAGGATGAGAAGAAGGAGAAGGAGAAGGATGAGAAGAAGGAGAAGGATGAGAAGAAGGAGAAGGATGAGAAGAAGGAGAAGGAGAAGGATGAGAAGAAGGAGAAGGAGAAGGATGAGAAGAAGGAGAAGGAGAAGGATGAGAAGAAGGAGAAGGATGAGAAGAAGGAGAAGGATGAGAAGGAGAAGGATGAGAAGGAGAAGGATGAGAAGAAGAAGGCTGAGAATAAGGAGAAGGATGAGAAGAAGGAGAAGGATGAGAAGAAGGAGAAGGATGAGAAGAAGGAGAAGGAGAAGGATGAGAAGAAAGAGAAGGATGAGAAGGAGAAGGATGAGAAGAAGAAGGATGAGAAGAAGAAGGATGAGAAGAAGGAAAAGGATGAGAAGAAGAAGGATGAGAAGAAGAAGAAGGATGAGAAGAAGGAGAATGATGAGAAGAAGGAGAAGGATGATAAGAAGGAGAAGGAAGAGAAGAAGGAGAAGGAGAAGGATGAGAAGAAGGAGAAGGATGAGAAGAAGGAGAAGGATGAGAAGAAGGAGAAGGATGAGAAGAAGGAGAAGGATGAGAAGAAGGAGAAGGAGAAGGATGAGAAGAAAAAGGATGAGGAGAAGGAGAAGGATGAGAAGAAGGAGAAGGAGAAGGATGAGAAGAAGGAGAAGGATGAGAAGAAGGAGAAGGATGAGAAGAAGGAGAAGGATGAGAAGAAGGAGAAGGAGAAGGATGAGAAGAAGGAGAAGGAGAAGGATGAGAAGAAGGAGAAGGATGAGAAGAAGGAGAAGGATGAGAAGGAGAAGGATGAGAAGGAGAAGGATGAGAAGAAGAAGGCTGAGAATAAGGAGAAGGATGAGAAGAAGGAGAAGGAGAAGGATGAGAAGAAGGAGAAGGATGAGAAGAAGGAGAAGGAGAAGGATGAGAAGAAAGAGAAGGATGAGAAGGAGAAGGATGAGAAGAAGAAGGATGAGAAGAAGAAGGATGAGAAGAAGGAAAAGGATGAGAAGAAGAAGGATGAGAAGAAGGAGAAGGATGAGAAGAAGGAGAATGATGAGAAGAAGGAGAAGGATGATAAGAAGGAGAAGGAAGAGAAGAAGGAGAAGGAGAAGGATGAGAAGAAGGAGAAGGATGAGAAGAAGGAGAAGGATGAGAAGAAGGAGAAGGATGAGAAGAAGGAGAAGGAAGAGAAGAAGGAGAAGGAGAAGGATGAGAAGGAGAAGGATGAGAAGAAGGAGAAGGATGAGAAGAAGGAGAAGGATGAGAAGAAGGAGAAGGAGAAGGATGAGAAGAAGGAGAAGGATGAGAAGAAGAAGGATGAGAAGAAGGATGAGAAGGATGAGAAGAAGGAGAAGGATGAGAAGAAGGAGAATGATGAGAAGAAGGAGAAGAAGGAGAAGGATGAGAAGAAGGAGAAGGATGAGAAGAAGGAGAAGGATGAGAAGAAGGAGAAGGATGAGAAGAAGGAGAAGGAGAAGGATGAGAAGAAAAAGGAT
Organism: Staurois parvus; assembly: GCF_062004578.1. Taxonomy (NCBI): domain Eukaryota; kingdom Metazoa; phylum Chordata; class Amphibia; order Anura; family Ranidae; genus Staurois; species Staurois parvus. Next base: position 8,743,431 of record NW_028319228.1, on the reverse strand, counting down.
GAGGAGAAGGAGAAGGATGAGAAGAAGGAGAAGGATGAGAAGGAGAAGGAGAAGGATGAGAAGAAGGAGAAGGAGAAGGATGAGAAGAAGGAGAAGGATGAGAAGAAGGAGAAGGATGAGAAGGAGAAGGAGAAGGATGAGAAGGAGAAGGATGAGAAGAAGGAGAAGGAGAAGGATGAGAAGAAGGAGAAGGAGAAGGATGAGAAGAAGGAGAAGGATGAGAAGAAGGATGAGCAGAAGGAGAAGGATGAGAAGAAGGAGAAGGATGAGAAGAAGGAGAAGGATGAGAAGAAGGATGAGAAGAAGGATGAGAAGAAGGAGAAGGATGAGAAGAAGGACAGTTCTGTGACAGTTTCTGTCTATTTCTGACAGTTCTGGGACATTCACTCCATACAGCGGTTTCAACCGCTGTATGGAGGGAATGTCATAGAACTGTCAGAAATAGACTATTAATGACAGTTCTGGGACTGTCCTTCCATGCAGCGGTTGAAACATTGTATGTATTTGTTTCCATAAATGGATCCATTTATGGAAACAAATACATACAATGTTTCAACCGCTGCATGGAAGGACAGTCCCAGAACTGTCATTAATAGTCTATTTCTGACAGTTCCATGACATTCCCTCCATACAGCGGTTAAGACAGCTGTATGCAGTGAATGTCCCAGAACTGTCATAAATAGTCTGTTTCTGATAGATCTGGGACATTCACTCCATACAGCTGTTTTAACCGCTGTATGGAGGGAATGTCATGGAACTGTCAGAAATAGACTATTAATGACAGTTCTGGGACTGTCCTTCCATGCAGCGGTTGAAACATTGTATGTATTTGTTTCCATAAATGGATCCATTTATGGAAACAAATACATACAATGTTTCAACCGCTGCATGGAAGGACAGTCCCAGAACTGTCATTAATAGTCTATTTCTGACAGTTCCATGACATTCCCTCCATACAGCGGTTAAAACAGCTGTATGCAGTGAATGTCCCAGAACTGTCATAAATAGTCTATTTCTGATAGATCTGGGACATTCACTCCATACAGCTGTTTTAACCGCTGTATGGAGGGAATGTCATGGAACTGTCAGAAATAGACTATTAATGACAGTTCTGGGACTGTCCTTCCATGCAGCGGTTGAAACATTGTATGTATTTGTTTCAACCGCTGCATTGCAATGTTTCAACCGCTGCATTGAAGGACAGTCCCAGAACTGTCATTAATAGTCTATTTCTGACAGTTCCATGACATTCCCTCCATACAGCGGTTAAAACAGCTGTATGCAGTGAATGTCCCAGAACTGTCATAAATAGTCTATTTCTGATAGATCTGGGACATTCACTCCATACAGCTGTTTTAACCGCTGTATGGAGGGAATGTCATGGAACTGTCAGAAATAGACTATTAATGACAGTTGTGGGACTGTCCTTCCATACAGCGGTTGAAACATTGTATGTATTTGTTTCCATAAATGGATCCATAAATGGATCCATTTATGGAAACAAATACATACAATGTTTCAACCGCTGCATTGAAGGACAGTCCCAGAACTGTCATTAATAGTCTATTTCTGACAGTTCCATGACATTCCCTCCATACAGCGGTTAAAACAGCTGTATGCAGTGAATGTCCCAGAACTGTCATAAATAGTCTATTTCTGATAGATCTGGGACATTCACTCCATACAGCTGTTTTAACCGCTGTATGGAGGGAATGTCATGGAACTGTCAGAAATAGACTATTAATGACAGTTCTGGGACTGTCCTTCCAAATACATACAATGTTTCAACCGCTGCATTGAAGGACAGTCCCAGAACTGTCATTAATAGTCTATTTCTGACAGTTCCATGACATTCCCTCCATACAGCGGTTAAAACAGCTGTATGCAGTGAATGTCCCAGAACTGTCATAAATAGTCTATTTCTGATAGATCTGGGACATTCACTCCATACAGCTGTTTTAACCGCTGTATGGAGGGAATGTCATGGAACTGTCAGAAATAGACTATTAATGACAGTTGTGGGACTGTCCTTCCATACAGCGGTTGAAACATTGTATGTATTTGTTTCCATAAATGGATCCATTTATGGAAACAAATACATACAATGTTTCAACCGCTGCATGGAAGGACAGTCCCAGAACTGTCATTAATAGTCTATTTCTGACAGTTCCATGACATTCCCTCCATACAGCGGTTAAAACAGCTGTATGCAGTGAATGTCCCAGAACTGTCATAAATAGTCTATTTCTGATAGATCTGGGACATTCACTCCATACAGCTGTTTTAACCGCTGTATGGAGGGAATGTCATGGAACTGTCAGAAATAGACTATTAATGACAGTTCTGGGACTGTCCTTCCATGCAGCGGTTGAAACATTGTATGTATTTGTTTCCATAAATGGATCCATTTATGGAAACAAATACATACAATGTTTCAACCGCTGCATTGAAGGACAGTCCCAGAACTGTCATTAATAGTCTATTTCTGACAGTTCCATGACATTCCCTCCATACAGCGGTTAAAACAGCTGTATGCAGTGAATGTCCCAGAACTGTCATAAATAGTCTATTTCTGATAGATCTGGGACATTCACTCCATACAGCTGTTTTAACCGCTGTATGGAGGGAATGTCATGGAACTGTCAGAAATAGACTATTAATGACAGTTGTGGGACTGTCCTTCCATACAGCGGTTGAAACATTGTATGTATTTGTTTCCATAAATGGATCCATTTATGGAAACAAATACATACAATGTTTCAACCGCTGCATGGAAGGACAGTCCCAGAACTGTCATTAATAGTCTATTTCTGACAGTTCCATGACATTCCCTCCATACAGCGGTTAAAACAGCTGTATGCAGTGAATGTCCCAGAACTGTCATAAATAGTCTATTTCTGATAGATCTGGGACATTCACTCCATACAGCTGTTTTAACCGCTGTATGGAGGGAATGTCATGGAACTGTCAGAAATAGACTATTAATGACAGTTCTGGGACTGTCCTTCCATGCAGCGGTTGAAACATTGTATGTATTTGTTTCCATAAATGGATCCATTTATGGAAACAAATACATACAATGTTTCAACCGCTGCATTGAAGGACAGTCCCAGAACTGTCATTAATAGTCTATTTCTGACAGTTCCATGACATTCCCTCCATACAGCGGTTAAAACAGCTGTATGCAGTGAATGTCCCAGAACTGTCATAAATAGTCTATTTCTGACAGTTCTGGGACATTCACTCCATACAGCGGTTTCCGGCAAAAAGTGTATGTGCAGAGTTCCTCTATTCTGCAGATACACTTAGAGGAGCTCTGCAGATACACTTAGAGGAGCTCTGCACATACACTTTTTTCCGGTTTGGAATTATTCTTATTTTCATCCTACTTCTTCTTCTTCTTCTTCATCCTCATCCTCATCCTCTTCTTCTTCTGAGGATGAGGATGAAGAAGAAGAAGAAGAAGAAGAAGAAGTAGGATGAAAATAAGATTAATTCCAAGCCGGCAAAAAGTGTATGTGCAGAGCTCCTCTAAGTGTATCTGCAGAGCTCCTCTAAGTGTATCTGCAGAATAGAGGAACTCTGCACATACACTTTTTGCCGGCTTGGAATTATTCTTCTTTTCATCCTACTTCTTCTTCTTCTTCTTCTTCATCCTCATCCTCAGAAGAAGAGGATGAGGATGAGGATGAGGAAGAAGAAGAAGAATGAAAAGAAGAATAATTCCAAGCCGGCAAAAAGTGTATGTGCAGAGTTCCTCTATTTCTGACAGTTCTCTCACAGCTTCTTCACATGTACAGCGGTTGAAATATCTGTATCCTAAATGGAAACTAATAGATACAAATTGTATCTATTAGTTTCCATTTAGGATACAGATGTTTCAACCGCTGTACATGTGAAGAAGCTGTGAGAGAACTGTCAGAAATAGAGGAACTCTGCACATACACTTTTTGCCGGCTTGGAATTATTCTTCTTTTCATCCTACTTCTTCTTCTTCTTCTTCTTCTTCTTCATCCTCATCCTCATCCTCTTCTTCTGAGGATGAAGAAGAAGAAGAAGTAGGATGAAAAGAAGAATAATTCCAAGCCGGCAAAAAGTGTATGTGCAGAGTTCCTCTATTTCTGACAGTTCTCTCACAACTTCTTCACATGTACAGTGGTTGAAACATCTGTATCCTAAATGTAAACTAATAGATACAATGTTTCAACCGCTAAACATGTGTTCCTTCTGTCAGAGAACTGTCAGAAATAGCGGAGCTCACTGCAGGGACACTTTTGCCGGCTGATCGGGAAATGTTCGATTCGCGCACCCGAAGTAGGCAAAATTTCGGTTTCGACACGAATCGAATATTTCCTGAAATTCGACTCGAATTCCGGTTCGCCTAGTTCGATTCGCTCATCTCTAGTTATCATATAAAGACTTTCAGCAGCACATAAGAGAAGAATTTTCAATAAGAAAAACAAGGTGGGAATCTGCAATCCAGTTTGCTAAAATCCTTAAATAGTGTGCAGTAGGTCAGTTATTATAGCTGAAATTTAATTTAAAATAGCATAGTTTGGCAAAATAGAAACTGTTAAGCCTATTATGCATTTTCCTTCTTTTTATTTACTAGTTTAATTTTATAACAATGCAGATTTAATTGAAATCATTGCTGATGACAGTATTCAGAAAATATGGTATGTAAAATTTGTTGCATGTTATAGTAATGCAAAAGACGATGATATGGAGTGAGGTTGATTTAGCAGAGGAACAGAGGTTGTAACTTTGCAAAGTGAAGTTCACTTAAAGTATATGTGAAACCTCACCTTGTAAAACAACCCATTCAGTTTAAAATATAAATGAACGGGAAAACATTTGTGTATAGATATAAAATATTATAAATATTTTTTTCCCTTTCTCACATGTGATCACATAATCTCTGTTCTATGAGGGATGAGAAACAGCAATACACTGGTCTTCCCAGAAAATATCTGTGCAGGAGGGGGAGTCATGTCAGCACAAAGCTGATCAGTGGAGGAGAGCAAGTTCAGTTCTCAGCACAACTAGAAAACTAACCAAGCTGTGCTCTCTTGCCTATTGTGATCAGTTTTTAGTAGGAAAGCAGAAAGACTGGCAAGAACACCAGGGATTTCACATACAGGAAGCAATACAAAGAGAGCAGGATACTCTTTCATACAAGGGTATGGTACAGCAGGCAAATATCTGGAATCTGAAATGTTGGGTTTACATATTCTTTAAAAAATATGATGAAGCTATGTTCATATTTAATACTCACAAGTTCTTGAAAATGATTGGATGATTAAAGTGAGCACAGCTTTACTTTATTAGGTAAGCTACAAGAACACTCACCTTTTAAAGTGAACAGTCTCTTATCCTTTAGTACAACATAAGCCAACCCCAATCTGTATTACAAGGTGTCTATATTTCTGTTCTTATTTTTCAACTATGAAAACATGAATTTTGTTGGCATATTACAATTTTCAGATATTTTGTCTGTGGCCTTAAAGTGCATTTCCTCTTTTGCAGCCACTTCCTTTATGTTTGCTGCTTGTTTCAATGCAGTGATAGTTGAGTATTGTACCACGTAAGCCATCATTTAATGCAGAAAGTTTGGAGTTTAAGTGATACTCTTTAATGGCTGACTTAAGTATCATCAGGAAGTATCAGAATTTTAAAATGCTTGTTGAATCTTCTAGAGCACCTACTGCACATAGCACTCAGTCCTGGTAAAATGTGTGCAGTGGTTTTAAATACTGTATAATGGCATCTTAAATTCTGTCAATTCTCCACCCTAAGCTCAAACACAATTTATGGGCATTCCCTTAGGAAATGTACAACCAGCAATGAAACCACCCCCTCTTCATTCTACAGCTTTGCAATCAAATCATGAAGCCCTATGCCTCTTCTGCAATCTTCTTTTTGACTAAAAAAAGCAACAAAACACAGATTTGCCTTCCCTCCAGTCAGCAGCCTGTTATCATTGATTGGATATCGACAATTGTAGCTGTCAGCTCATGTTGTGAATAACCCCTCTGGGGAGTTCTTTCATTCACAAAAAAAAGCACAAGCCCACAACAAAACCCTCTAGCTACTACTCTAGAGTAGTGTTGGGCTAGATTTTCGAGTCAAATGTAAGTTGACTCAAACATTGGTCATTCTTGTGTTCGTCAAACATAACAGTACGGGCAGGTAAGGGCGTTCGGCAGGCTATGCGCCTGCCGAGTGACCCGCAATGCACTGTGCTCTCACAGTGCATTGTGAAAGCCATGATTGGCCAAAGCATTGCACCTGACCAAAGGTTTGGCCAATCACAGCACAATGCACTGTGAGAGCCATGATTGGCTAAAGTTACAGTGATAGTCAATGCTCCGCACTATATAAGGCTGCTTACACTGCAGCCTTATGCAGTGTGTTGCTGGACACTGCTAAAGACAAAGGGGAGAATACTCTCCCTGAAAAAATAAATAAAACAAAAAATACAATACAAAAAAAGAAACATTGTGCCCCCCCCCCCCCCAATCCTTACCAAGCCCTTCAGGTCTGGAAAGAAGGTTAGGAGGGACCCCACAGTATTTTTTTTTTCAATGTGTGGGGTTCCCCCTAAAAGCACCCCCCCTTGTGAAGGAGAAAGGTGTTTTTGACAAGATCTTTAATGAAAAAAATGGTTCCATCAATGTAATCCATCATCAATCAGTCCCGATGACGCCAACTCACCAAAATAATTTAAAAAAAACGACACCCACCGACCCATTCACACCCATCAGTGGTGACATCACTAGCCATGCCTATTTGTTTACATCTGACCAACAAATGTCAAACCTATCATATTGCGGCGAGTGCTCGGCGGGTGTGGATGGGTGTCAGGTTTTTTTTATTTTGGTGAGTCGTTGGCATCATGACGACACTGAATGCCGTGATTGACGATGGATTACAATGATGGAACCGTTTTTTGACTTTTTTTTTATTAAACTGCTGGTTTGTTTTTCATTTAATTAAAGGAATTTATCAAAAGACTGGTCTCCTGGTCTCTTTATTTTTTACTGACTTTAACTCTTTAGTGAATGGGTAAGGGTACAGGTACCCATTACTTATTCACAAGGGGAGGCAGCATCAGGATGCCCTCTTATTTACAGGGGTACCCTGATGCTAATGAGCCCCCCTGCTCGCAGACCCACAAAACCAGGGGGGCCAGGGTTGTGGGGAAGAGGCCCTTGTCCCCATCAGCATGGGGATGGTTAGGCCACTCGATCACCCCCCCTTTCTGTCCTGCTAGGCCTGTGCTTGGATCAAGGGTGTTGTAGGAATTTAGGGGGGACCCCATGCTTTTTTATCCTTTTTTTGGGGGGGTGGGGTTCCACTTAAAATTCCTAAAAGGCCTGGTAGGTCTTTTAGGGGGAACCCCACACATTCCCCCCCCCCCCCCCATTTTCAGGAGGTGAGGTTCCCCTTAAAAGTCTGACCAGGCCTAAAGGGCCTAATATTCACTGTGCAAACAGTCATGCCCTACAGTACTAGAAATGATGGCATGGAGAAAAGGAATAATGGAATTAATTCTAGGTTAAAGATCTGGGTTAAATATTAAGGCTGATCCATTGCTTGTGATACCTTTTTTTGTTCTAGATATACCTGACAAAAAAAGTTGGTTGTAAAGTGGTTGTAAACCCAAGTATAAAAAAAATGTACTCTTTGCCATAAATGACTACATTTTAATGTAAACATACATACAGCTGTGAGTGTACCTCAGAAAAATACTCTCTTAGCTTGTCTCAGCCATTCAAAAACTGTTGGTTTGTGGGCGTGGCTTAGGACCAAAGAATAGTAGAGATGTGATGTCACATAATACCTCAGTTATACACACCCTCCAGCCTCGGCTCAAGAACATGCACAGCTTTCTGACATCTCTATGCCTGCGAGCATGTCTCCTGAGTGCATTCAGGGGAATACACACGTGCCCGTGACTATGCCAGCTGTGCGTACAACACAATATCTGTGCTAATCAGGAGAAAACTGGTAGGAAGGGGTTAATGTTAAAAATCCTTGGAATCCTGCAGATTAAAGTGGCAATGTGGACCAGGAAACATTCTCAAAAACTGGCAGGACAATAATCAGCTGTCAGCAGACTTACCTAGATAAGTACAGCATTACTGAAGTGATGCCGATCTATGTCATAAATTGCTGGTGCTGAGTTCTCAATCTTGTGAAGTCAGAGACCAGCAGGGAGAGGACACCCGCTCCCCCACCCCTTTGCAGTGTATTACATGGAGGATCACTCTGGTCTCGTCTTCAGCACAGCCTGTCACTCACAGGAGAAGGGGAGTGGTGACACAATGTTTCTGCTTGTGTTGGATTTATTCTGTTTAGAAGAGCAGGGAGGATTTCTGGAGAAGGGGATTGCTTCAAGATACCAAACTAAGGTCAAATGCTTAGTAAAGGTAAACACTATTCAACTGTAGGATTAGGTTGATTTGTGTTTTTTAGGTTTACAACCACTTTAAGATATCCAGTGATAACCATTTTGAAAAATAACTATTTATTGTCTTTATGGACTCTTAGTAGATTTCTAATTAGTTACAATTAGGTTAATGTAAGCTACCTACTTTTGCAAGAGGTTTTAGATTAGAATCTTTATTCACAATTTGTTTCAACCATCATGTATAATCATCATGTATTTATACCCCCGCTCCCCACATCCCATTACCAATCTTCTCTTAGAGCCCAGCTCTCATCAACCCACAACACCTTTGTGAAAGGCATTGGACAGTCTCATTCCCTATTGTGCCTGCATATGAGTTCATCATATACAGACTACAGACTTCCCCCTCTGGAAAGCACACTGCCTCAGGGGGGAGAGTGTGGTCCTGTTCCTGTGCTCTGCATTTTCCCCCCTGTTCCTAAGGCTGTGCTCCTGGTGGTCGGAGGTTGTTGCCAGGACACAATGCATTGGGTTACCACATTTAAGGATTGCATCACAGGATCACACCCCAGCTTAGAGCAGAGCTAGTGAAAGAGATTACTCTGCTCTTTTGCTGTCTGTGCAGTTCCCAATCTGTTGCAAGGTGTACAGCACCTGTCCCCTCAGTCGATCTTGGATCTATATCCCATGCCTACTCTACTCTTTACAATAATTAGAAGTCACATGTGTGAGTAGTTTACCCCTTGTCCTGTGATTGCTGCTCTGTTATTGTTGACTTGTGCCCCTGAGAATTTCCTATAGTATGTATCTCCATTTATTGGTGGTCTGTATATTCATTTATCTCTATTTATTGGTGAAATGTGGTATTTTCCATTTAAACTCAATGTTTTACATTTGAGCAGCACATGATTTATCCATACAGTCATTTTAATGCCTTATTGCACAGAAAAAAAGATGACATGCACTTTCACTGATTAATGTGGATCACTGTTTCCTTTAATTAGAAAAAGTCCCACAATAGACATCCATCCTCTATCACATCATCCAGCAATGCAGATCCACGTCAAGCATGATGCCCAAAGTCTGGCGATAAAAAAATATAAACTTGAAAGCTGATTGGTTTTTATGTAGAGCTGTAACAGTGTATTATAGTAAAAGTGAAATGTGCAAATAAAAAAATGTAAAAAAAAAACTGTATTTACAAAAAAAAAAAAAATTAACAGAATCTTAAGGGTCTGGAATGGTTTGGGGGAAACTGTAAGGGAGTTATGCTTTTTTCGGAAGGAAGTTTGCAAAAATGTAATTTACTGAAAAAAATGTATTTTTCTTTCTAAAATGTCACTTTTGCTGTAGTACATCCTAAATGTATGAGTTCCACTTGTAAATGAATAACAGACCCTAATTTTTGATGAGGGTCTAACATGGATTTATTGGGGGACCTCGTGCAAAAAACAGATGTGTTGTCCAGTGTTAATTTTGTTGTCTAAAATATTTTCGTCATAGTTTTCGTCAGCTGCTTGTTTTCAGTGATGAAAACTAAGCGAAAATAAAATGCAGACGTATCTCCTCACCACTGTAGAACTGCTCCCAGATCCACACCCTGCAGACACTACCAGTCCTCCTGGCTGCTCCGAGGATCTCCCAGGATAAAAGGTTAAGCACAACGCTGTCCTTTGAAAGCTTGCTACACATGGCAGTCTCTCCCCTTGTGAATCCTTGGGTGTGCTAATGTTCTCACACTGTCCTCCTTGCTCCCACTACTCCCAGGAATTCATCCTGTTCATACCGTGATGCCGAATGGAACCTCCTGAGTCAGCCCAATTCTAGACCTAGGGGACCCACCTGACTCCCATGCTAGCATAACCTCCAAACCTGGGATTGGCCAGACTCCCATAAACCTGGAGATTTAGGTCTCTAGAAAAAGATAGCCTCCAATGGTATAGTAACCCACTCAATCAACATTTATTTATTAAAAAGCCGCGTATAAGATATACGTTAAAACAGCTCATCTCATGGCGTCATAATACAGTGTGTATGTTAGTTCACTTCTGGTTCCAAGATAGATGCCACTTCTGGTCATCAAGCAACTACAGCTGACGCATTTCAGCACTTCTGTCTTCATCATAGGGGTTGGTTACACACCGCAGCAATCTGACTTTTAGATCCTCCTCCTCCTCGACATGTTTAACTGATTCCTTTCCAGTCAGACCCATAACGTGTGTAGGATATCATTATCCACATGTGCAGTTAACCTTTTCATAGTCAGGTTATCCATCTATGTAATTATCCCCTCGCATGCCAAAACTGCAAAAATACTAGGGGCTATTAAACTGACTTTATGGACATCATACCGTCAATTACTCATATACGCAATTAACCCTTAGATGTTTAGTTAAACCATCCATATATTTAGCTCCTCATATATCAAAATGAAAACTTAAAAATTATTTTAATTTAAATTAAAAACAATAACCAGAGTTCTGAAAATAGCCATAATTATAAAAATATGGGCTATTAAACTGATAGCATAAATCTTGCCTGAGGGCTTTAGATATATACAAAAGAACATATGAAAAAAATGTGAGGAGGAGGGTATTTTAGTTATATCAATTACATATATCCAAAACCTATACCATAAAACCATAATTCCAATACAATAAAAATATATAAATTATAATTAGAGATGAGCGAATCGAAGTATCCGAAGTGGAATTCGAGTCGAATATCGGAAAAATTTCGATTCGTGCCGAATCCGAAAAATAGCCTAATTCGGACGCGCGAATCGAAATTTTTCAGAAAATGGCGGCTGACATGTGCGGCGACGGAGCGGGGATGTCTGGGAAGGCGCGCAGACAAGGCGCGCTGACCCATAATGCATTCCTCAACTACATGTGATCGCATCAGCCTATCAGCAGCCAGCCAGCCAGCACTGTGTAATGGTCGAGCTATAAATAGCGGCCATTTTGGAATTCTTCATTTGCCTGCAGTTATTGAACAGAGGCAGACCGCTCTGTACTAGGGACAGGGACAGAGTTAGGGCCACAGAAACGATAATTGGGGACAGAGAAAAGTTACTTAGGGACAGAGAACCATTACTCAGGGACACAGACTTGTTAATGAGGGCCACAGAATCGTTATTTAGGGACAAAGAAACGCTAGTTAGGGCCACAGAATTCATAATCAGGGACAGACAGAATTGTTACTCAGTGCCAGAGAATTGTTACTTAGGGCCACAGAAACGTTATTAGGGCCACAGAATTGTTACTCAGGGACAGACAGAATTGTTACTGAGTGCCAGAGAATTGTTACTCAGGGACAGACAGAATTGTTACTGAGTGCCAGAGAATTGTTACTTAGGGCCACAGAAACTTTAATTAGGGCCACAGAATTTTTACTCAGGGACAGACAGAATTGTTACTCAGTGCCAGAGAATTGTTACTCAGGGACAGACAGAATTGTTACTGAGTGCCAGAGAATTGTTACTTAGGGCCACAGAAACTTTACTTAGGGCCACAGAATTTTTACTCAGGGACAGACAGAATTGTTACTGAGTGCCAGAGAATTGTTACTCAGGGACAGACAGAATTGTTACGGAGTGCCAGAGAATTGTTACTCAGGGCCACAGAAACTTTACTTAGGGCCACAGAATTCATACTCAGGGACAGACAGAATTGTTACGGAGTGCCAGAGAATTGTTACTCTGGGCCACAGAAACTTTACTTAGGGCCACAGAATTTTTACTCAGGGACAGACAGAATTGTTACTGAGTGCCAGAGAATTGTTACTCAGGGACAGACAGAATTGTTACGGAGTGCCAGAGAATTGTTACTCAGGGCCACAGAAACTTTACTTAGGGCCACAGAATTTTTACTCAGGGACAGACAGAATTGTTACTGAGTGCCAGAGAATTGTTACTCAGGGACAGACAGAATTGTTACTGAGTGCCAGAGAATTGTTACTTAGGGCCACAGAAACTTTACTTAGGGCCACAGAATTGTTACTCGCACAGACACAGAATTGTTACTCGCACAGACACAGAATTGTTACTGAAGGCCACAGAACTGTTACTTAGGGCCACAGAATTGTTACTCGCACAGACACAGAATTGTTACTCGCACAGACACAGAACTGTTACTGAGGGCCACAGAACTGTTACTTAGGGCCACAGAATTGTTACTCGCACAGACACAGAATTGTTACTCAGGGCCACAGAACTGTTACTTAGGGACAAAGAAACGCTAGTTAGGGCCACAGAATTCATACTCAGGGACAGACAGAATTGTTACGGAGTGCCAGAGAATTGTTACTCTGGGCCACAGAAACTTTACTTAGGGCCACAGAATTTTTACTCAGGGACAGACAGAATTGTTACTGAGTGCCAGAGAATTGTTACTCAGGGACAGACAGAATTGTTACGGAGTGCCAGAGAATTGTTACTCAGGGCCACAGAAACTTTACTTAGGGCCACAGAATTTTTACTCAGGGACAGACAGAATTGTTACTGAGTGCCAGAGAATTGTTACTCAGGGACAGACAGAATTGTTACGGAGTGCCAGAGAATTGTTACTTAGGGCCACAGAAACTTTACTTAGGGCCACAGAATTTTTACTCAGGGACAGACAGAATTGTTACTGAGTGCCAGAGAATTGTTACTCAGGGACAGACAGAATTGTTACTGAGTGCCAGAGAATTGTTACTTAGGGCCACAGAAACTTTAATTAGGGCCACAGAATTTTTACTCAGGGACAGACAGAATTGTTACTGAGTGCCAGAGAATTGTTACTCAGGGACAGACAGAATTGTTACCGAGTGCCAGAGAATTGTTACTCAGGGACAGACAGAATTGTTACGGAGTGCCAGAGAATTGTTACTTAGGGCCACAGAAACTTTAATTAGGGCCACAGAATTTTTACTCAGGGACAAACAGAATTGTTACTGAGTGCCAGAGAATTGTTACTCAGGGACAGACAGAATTGTTACGGAGTGCCAGAGAATTGTTACTCAGGGCCACAGAAACTTTACTTAGGGCCACAGAATTTTTACTCAGGGACAGACAGAATTGTTACTGAGTGCCAGAGAATTGTTACTCAGGGACAGACAGAATTGTTACGGAGTGCCAGAGAATTGTTACTCAGGGACAGACAGAATTGTTACTGAGTGCCAGAGAATTGTTACTTAGGGCCACAGAAACTTTAATTAGGGCCACAGAATTTTTACTCAGGGACAGACAGAATTGTTACTGAGTGCCAGAGAATTGTTACTCAGGGACAGACAGAATTGTTACCGAGTGCCAGAGAATTGTTACTCAGGGACAGACAGAATTGTTACTGAGTGCCAGAGAATTGTTACTTAGGGCCACAGAAACTTTAATTAGGGCCACAGAATTTTTACTCAGGGACAGACAGAATTGTTACTGAGTGCCAGAGAATTGTTACTCAGGGACAGACAGAATTGTTACGGAGTGCCAGAGAATTGTTACTCAGGGCCACAGAAACTTTACTTAGGGCCAGAGAATTTTTACTCAGGGACAGACAGAATTGTTACTGAGTGCCAGAGAATTGTTACTCAGGGACAGACAGAATTGTTACTGAGTGCCAGATAATTGTTACTCAGGGCCCCAGAAACTTTACTTAGGGCCACAGAATTTTTACTCAGGGACAGACAGAATTGTTACTGAGTGCCAGAGAATTGTTACTCAGGGACAGACAGAATTGTTACTGAGTGCCAGAGAATTGTTACTTAGGGCCACAGAAACTTTACTTAGGGCCACAGAATTGTTACTCGCACAGACACAGAATTGTTACTCGCACATACACAGAATTGTTACTGAGGGCCACAGAACTGTTACTTGGGGCCACAGAAACGTTAATCAGGGACACAGAATTGTTACTGAGGGCCACAGAACTGTTACTTAGGGCCACAGAATTGTTACTCGCACAGACACAGAATTGTTACTCAGGGACACAGAATTGTTACTCAGGGACACATAATCGTTTAATTAAAGAGTATGTCAGACAACATGCAGAGGAGTGGCAGAGGAGGCAATGTTTTAGGAGCGAGCAGACGTGGCAGCAGAGGAAGGGGTCGAGGCAGCACTATTCGCAGCCAGAGGCCAGTGCTCCCGGTGTCATCCAGCGGTCGTGTCTCCACCGACAACCCTGCCGTCGTCGATTGGTTGGCTCGGTCGTCTTCCTCTTCCCAGGTCACCTCTGACACCTACAGCCAACGGTCGGTGGGTACGTCAGACACAACCGTTAGTTGGCATGGCCCGGGACCAAGCCCACTGAAATCACGTGTCCTCTACCTGCCCCTGTCCTTTGGTGTTCCCTCACCAAGCGAAGTATCGCATGCTGTGGGCTCAGCCCCACTGTACAGTGAGGAAGAGCTAACAGAGGGCGGTCAGGAACGGGGGGAGACATCCGCCTTTTCAGCAGCCAGGCGAAGAAGTAGTGGCGAGGAGAGTGGCTCGGTAGCCGGTCTAGAGACAGGTCTGTCTCCTGACCCAGACGCAGCCGAGGGGGCTAGTAGTGAGGCGGAGACCCTACTTGATGATGAGGAGGTTGATCGCACTTGGCAGCCTCGTCGTCATCAGGCAATTTCTTCCGCATCATCAGGAGAAGAGGGTGGCAGCTTGGCAGCGAGCAAAACAGTCGGTGGGTTGCCCAGGAGACAGCAGCAGGGTCGCAGCAGTGTCAGTGGAGCCAAACGTCCACGGAGTAGAGCACCAGCTCCACTGCAGCCTACCACCACGGCCAGTAGTGGTGCCGGTGTGCACGGAGGAAGCAGCAGTCAGCCAGTGAGGAGTATCGTGGGCAAAGTTTCCTACTCGGCGGTGTGGCAATTTTTCGTCAAGCCGCCCGAGGAAGTAAACGTAGCCGTTTGTCGACTATGTGGCCAGAAAGTCAAGCGTGGCCAGGGGGCCCATGTTGGGACTACAGCGTTGCGGCAGCATATGCAGCGTCGCCATTTGGTGGCCTGGGAAAACCGTGATAAAGATACGGCGGTTCTGCCCGCCCCAGCCCCCGCTCCATCACCCGCTCCGTTACTTGCTCCGTCACCCGACGTCAATCGCCCTCCATCAGCCAGTCAAGGCTCCAACACCTCTGCTGAGGGGAGTTGTCGCTCGTTGGCATCTTCCGCTCGTTCAGATGCTCCTTCTCCTGCTACTCCTCTTCACGGATTCCGTCAGCAGTCTTTCTTGGAATCCGTTTCCAAGAGACAACAGTTTGCGAGCACGCACCCGACGGTGCAAAAGCTGAACGTCCTCCTGTCCAAGTTGCTGGTGCTGCAGTCCCTCCCTTTCCAAGTGGTGGACTCAGCACCTTTCAGAGAAATGATGGCTTGTGCCGCGCCGCGGTGGAGAGTGCCAAGCCGTCATTTCTTCGCCAAAAAGGCAGTGCCAGCCCTGCATTCACATGTAGAAGACATGGTGGGCCAGTCTTTGAGCATGTCGGTCTCTGCCAAAGTGCACGGCAGCGCCGACGTGTGGAGCTGTAACTATGGTCAGGGACAGTACATGTCATTTACGGCCCACTGGGTGAACGTGGTGCCGTCACAGCCGCACCAGCAACTTGGACAGGTCACGCCGCTTTTGCCTCCACGTTTGCACGTCCTTGGTCCGGCAAAGATGTCCGCCTCTACCACCTCTTCTTCCGCCGTGTCCTCAGCCGCCACCCCCGTGCCAAGTCCCATTACCCGACCGGCATATCACATGTGCAGGGCGCAACGGTGTCACGCTGTTCTGCACCTGGTATGCCTTGGCGAACGTAGTCACACAGGGGAGGAACTTCTGAGTGTAATGAACAGAGAAATCGACAGATGGCTGTCTCCGCGCAAACTGAAAATCGGAACCATGTTGACCGACAACGGAAAGAACATGGTGTCTGCTCTGCGTCAAGGAAGGTTGTGCCATGCGCCATGCATGGCTCACGTGTTCAATCTGGTTGTCAAGCGGTTCTTAAAATCCACCATCCCACTGCAAGACAACCTTAAAATGTCACGTAAACTTTGCATGCATTTCAGCCATTCCTACACCGCAAAGCACACCCTCCTTGAGCTGCAGCGGCAGAACGGAATTCCACAGCATCGCCTGATCTGCGACGTTGCAACAAGGTGGAATTCAACCCTACACATGTTAGACCGCCTTTACGAACAGCGAAAGGCCATCACCGATTTCCTGATGTTACAAGCGGATAAAGGTACTCCCCTGTGTAACTTCGATGTCAGCCATTGGCAGCTCATGCGTGACACCTGCCGCTTGCTCAGGCCCTTTGAGGAGGCCACGCTATTCGTGAGTCGGCAGGACTATGGGATGAACGACGTCATTCCTCTGTTGCACGTCCTTGAACAAATGCTGTTAACAATGGCTGGTCAGGGTGCGGTAGACGTGGCGCACAGATCTCAACGCCACATGACCCCTGTGGGGGCAGGACAGGAAGAAGAGGAGGAGGTAGAGGAGGACATTTGTGCTCAGGAATTATTGAGTGAAATGGGTGGTTTTTCCACTCAGCGGACAGGAGTGGAGGAGCAGGAGCATCTGGTAGAGGAGGAGGAGGAGGAGACAGAGGACCCAGACGCACCGTGGCAGTATGCTGTGGAGATGGAGGCAGGGAGTCCCTCGCATTCCTTGGCACAAATGGCCCATAGCATGCTCGGTTGCTTGCGTAGCGACAGCCGAATAATAACCATCAGACAGAGGGATGACTTTTGGCTGTCCACCTTGTTGGACCCTCGCTACCGTTCCAAAATGGTGGCCTTTTTCACACCTGCTGAGAGGGAGGCCAAAATAACGTACTATAAAAACCACCTATGTAGTCAGTTGGTCTCTGCCTTTGTGCGCCAACGTCCATCCTCAGACACTGTGGGCCCTGTGCGCTCGCGTTCCGCTGCCATGGCAGCAGGGGAGGGGTGGGGTGGTAGGAGCAGTGGCAGCTCCACCAGCAGCAGCTGCCTCAGTCTGCAGTCGATGATGAGTAGCTTTCTTCACCAGCGCAGTGAGGAAACTACTAACCAGCCGCAGCAGCAGCAGCAGCATCAGGTGGACCTGGAGCAGGAGCTCAAACAACAGGCTTGGGCCTACTTGGACAGCACCCTGCCAACCGAGGTAGACAATCCCCTTGACTACTGGGCAACGAAACTTGACCTTTGGCCCCAACTAGCTGAATTTGCCCTTGAAAGGCTGTCATGCCCGGCCAGTAGCGTGGCATCGGAGCGCGTGTTTAGTGCGGCAGGAGGTATTGTAACTCCGCGGAGGACACGACTGTCCACCCAAAGTGTGGAGAGACTCACGTTTGTGAAAATGAATCAGGCGTGGATTAGTCTGGATTTCAAACCACCAGTTCCTGACACAACTGACTAAATCCGCCATGAATCATGCCTCAAACATGTGCCACTTTGAGGTCTCCTCACACACTGCTGGTGTGTAGAATTTTTTGACATAGGGTGCTGGCAGATTACGGGCCTCCCATAGCTGCTGCCAGGCCCCTAATCTGCCATAGGCCCCTATATACCGCCTCCTCATGCTGCTGCCAGGTCCAGAGTCTCTCATGGGTCCCTGTACGGCCTCCCATTGCTGCTGTCTCCATCGCCACACTCTGCCATGTGCCACTTTCAGGTCTCCTCACACACTGCTGGTGTGTAGAATTTTTTGACATAGGGTGCTGGCAGATTATGGGCCTCCCATAGCTGCTGCCAGGCCCCTAATCTGCCATGGGCCCCTATATACCGCCTCCTCATGCTGCTGCCAGGTCCACAGTGTCTCATGCCATGTGCCACTTTCAGGTCTCCTCACACACTGCTGGTGTGTAGAATTTTTTGACATAGGGTGCTGGCAGATTATGGGCCTCCTATAGCTGCTGCCAGGCCCCTAATCTGCCATAGGCCCCTATATACCGCTTCCTCATGCTGCTGCCAGGTCCAGAGTCTCTCATGGGTCCCTGTACGGCCTCCCATTGCTGCTGTCTCCATCGCCACACTCTGCCATGTGCCACTTTCAGGTCTCCTCACACACTGCTGGTGTGTAGAATTTTTTGACATAGGGTGCTGGCAGATTACGGGCCTCCCATAGCTGCTGCCAGGCCCCTAATCTGCCATAGGCCCCTATATACCGCCTCCTCATGCTGCTGCCAGGTCCAGAGTCTCTCATGGGTCCCTGTACGGCCTCCCATTGCTGCTGTCTCCATCGCCACACTCTGCCATGTGCCACTTTCAGGTCTCCTCACACACTGCTGGTGTGTAGAATTATTTGACATAGGGTGCTGGCAGATTATGGGCCTCCTATAGCTGCTGCCAGGCCCCTAATCTGCCATAGGCCCCTATATACCGCTTCCTCATGCTGCTGCCAGGTCCAGAGTCTCTCATGGGTCCCTGTACGGCCTCCCATTGCTGCTGTCTCCATCGCCACACTCTGCCATGTGCCACTTTCAGGTCTCCTCACACACTGCTGGTGTGTAGAATTTTTTGACATAGGGTGCTGGCAGATTATGGGCCTCCTATAGCTGCTGCCAGGCCCCTAATCTGCCATAGGCCCCTATATACCGCTTCCTCATGCTGCTGCCAGGTCCAGAGTCTCTCATGGGTCCCTGTACGGCCTCCCATTGCTGCTGTCTCCATCGCCACACTCTGCCATGTGCCACTTTCAGGTCTCCTCACACACTGCTGGTGTGTAGAATTTTTTGACATAGGGTGCTGGCAGATTATGGGCCTCCTATAGCTGCTGCCAGGCCCCTAATCTGCCATGGGCCCCTATATACCGCCTCCTCATGCTGCTGCCAGGTCCAGAGTCTGTCATGGGTCCCTGTACGGCCTCCCATTGCTGCTGTCTCCATCACCACACTCTGCCATGTGCCACTTTCAGGACTCCTCACACACTGCTGGTGTGTTGAATTTTTTGACATAGGGTGCTGGCAGATTACGGGCCTCCCATAGCTGCTGCCAGGCCCCTAATCTGCCATGGGCCCCTATATACCGCCTCCTCATGCTGCTGCCAGGTCCACAGTGTCTCATGCCATGTGCCACTTTCAGGTCTCCTCACACTGCTGGTGTGTTGAATTTTTTGACATAGGGTGCTGGCAGATTATGGGCCTCCTATAGCTGCTGCCAGGCCCCTAATCTGCCATAGGCCCCTATATACCGCCTCCTCATGCTGCTGCCAGGTCCAGAGTCTCTCATGGGTCCCTGTACGGCCTCCCATTGCTGCTGTCTCCATCGCCACACTCTGCCATGTGCCACTTTCAGGTCTCCTCACACACTGCTGGTGTGTAGAATTTTTTGACATAGGGTGCTGGCAGATTAAGGGCCTCCCATAGCTGCTGCCAGGCCCCTAATCTGCCATAGGCCCCTATATACCGCCTCCTCATGCTGCTGCCAGGTCCAGAGTCTCTCATGGGTCCCTGTACGGCCTCCCATTGCTGCTGTCTCCATCGCCACACTCTGCCATGTGCCACTTTCAGGTCTCCTCACACACTGCTGGTGTGTAGAATTATTTGACATAGGGTGCTGGCAGATTATGGGCCTCCTATAGCTGCTGCCAGGCCCCTAATCTGCCATAGGCCCCTATATACCGCTTCCTCATGCTGCTGCCAGGTCCAGAGTCTCTCATGGGTCCCTGTACGGCCTCCCATTGCTGCTGTCTCCATCGCCACACTCTGCCATGTGCCACTTTCAGGTCTCCTCACACACTGCTGGTGTGTAGAATTTTTTGACATAGGGTGCTGGCAGATTATGGGCCTCCTATAGCTGCTGCCAGGCCCCTAATCTGCCATAGGCCCCTATATACCGCTTCCTCATGCTGCTGCCAGGTCCAGAGTCTCTCATGGGTCCCTGTACGGCCTCCCATTGCTGCTGTCTCCATCGCCACACTCTGCCATGTGCCACTTTCAGGTCTCCTCACACACTGCTGGTGTGTAGAATTTTTTGACATAGGGTGCTGGCAGATTATGGGCCTCCTATAGCTGCTGCCAGGCCCCTAATCTGCCATGGGCCCCTATATACCGCCTCCTCATGCTGCTGCCAGGTCCAGAGTCTGTCATGGGTCCCTGTACGGCCTCCCATTGCTGCTGTCTCCATCACCACACTCTGCCATGTGCCACTTTCAGGACTCCTCACACACTGCTGGTGTGTTGAATTTTTTGACATAGGGTGCTGGCAGATTACGGGCCTCCCATAGCTGCTGCCAGGCCCCTAATCTGCCATGGGCCCCTATATACCGCCTCCTCATGCTGCTGCCAGGTCCACAGTGTCTCATGCCATGTGCCACTTTCAGGTCTCCTCACACTGCTGGTGTGTTGAATTTTTTGACATAGGGTGCTGGCAGATTATGGGCCTCCTATAGCTGCTGCCAGGCCCCTAATCTGCCATAGGCCCCTATATACCGCCTCCTCATGCTGCTGCCAGGTCCAGAGTCTCTCATGGGTCCCTGTACGGCCTCCCATTGCTGCTGTCTCCATCGCCACACTCTGCCATGTGCCACTTTCAGGTCTCCTCACACACTGCTGGTGTGTAGAATTTTTTGACATAGGGTGCTGGCAGATTACGGGCCCCCCATTGCTGCTGCCAGGCCCCTAATCTGCCATGGGCCCCTATATACCGCCTCCTCATGCTGCTGCCAGGTCCAGAGTCTGTCATGGGTCCCTGTACGGCCTCCCATTGCTGCTGTCTCCATCGCCACACTCTGCCATGTGCCACTTTCAGGTCTCCTCACACACTGCTGGTGTGTAGAATTTTTTGACATAGGGTGCTGGCAGATTACGGGCCTCCCATTGCTGCTGCCAGGCCCCTAATCTGCCATGGGCCCCTATATACCGCCTCCTCATGCTGCTGCCAGGTCCAGAGTCTGTCATGGGTCCCTGTACGGCCTCCCATTGCTGCTGTCTCCATCGCCACACTCTGCCATGTGCCACTTTCAGGTCTCCTCACACACTGCTGGTGTGTTGAATTTTTTGACATAGGGTGCTGGCAGATTACGGGCCTCCCATAGCTGCTGCCAGGCCCCTAATCTGCCATGGGCCCCTATATACCGCCTCCTCATGCTGCTGCCAGGTCCACAGTGTCTCATGCCATGTGCCACTTTCAGGTCTCCTCACACTGCTGGTGTGTTGAATTTTTTCACATAGGGTGCTGGCAGATTATGGGCCTCCTATAGCTGCTGCCAGGCCCCTAATCTGCCATAGGCCCCTATATACCGCTTCCTCATGCTGCTGCCAGGTCCAGAGTCTCTCATGGGTCCCTGTACGGCCTCCCATTGCTGCTGTCTCCATCGCCACACTCTGCCATGTGCCACTTTCAGGTCTCCTCACACACTGCTGGTGTGTTGAATTTTTTGACATAGGGTGCTGGCAGATTATGGGCCTCCTATAGCTGCTGCCAGGCCCCTAATCTGCCATAGGCCCCTATATACCGCCTCCTCATGCTGCTGCCAGGTCCAGAGTCTCTCATGGGTCCCTGTACGGCCTCCCATTGCTGCTGTCTCCATCGCCACACTCTGCCATGTGCCACTTTCAGGTCTCCTCACACACTGCTGGTGTGTAGAATTTTTTGACATAGGGTGCTGGCAGATTAAGGGCCTCCCATAGCTGCTGCCAGGCCCCTAATCTGCCATAGGCCCCTATATACCGCCTCCTCATGCTGCTGCCAGGTCCAGAGTCTGTCATGGGTCCCTGTACGGCCTCCCATTGCTGCTGTCTCCATCGCCACACTCTGCCATGTGCCACTTTCAGGTCTCCTCACACACTGCTGGTGTGTAGAATTTTTTGACATAGGGTGCTGGCAGATTACGGGCCTCCCATTGCTGCTGCCAGGCCCCTAATCTGCCATGGGCCCCTATATACCGCCTCCTCATGCTGCTGCCAGGTCCAGAGTCTGTCATGGGTCCCTGTACGGCCTCCCATTGCTGCTGTCTCCATCGCCACACTCTGCCATGTGCCACTTTCAGGTCTCCTCACACACTGCTGGTGTGTTGAATTTTTTGACATAGGGTGCTGGCAGATTACGGGCCTCCCATAGCTGCTGCCAGGCCCCTAATCTGCCATGGGCCCCTATATACCGCCTCCTCATGCTGCTGCCAGGTCCACAGTGTCTCATGCCATGTGCCACTTTCAGGTCTCCTCACACTGCTGGTGTGTTGAATTTTTTGACATAGGGTGCTGGCAGATTATGGGCCTCCTATAGCTGCTGCCAGGCCCCTAATCTGCCATAGGCCCCTATATACCGCTTCCTCATGCTGCTGCCAGGTCCAGAGTCTCTCATGGGTCCCTGTACGGCCTCCCATTGCTGCTGTCTCCATCGCCACACTCTGCCATGTGCCACTTTCAGGTCTCCTCACACACTGCTGGTGTGTAGAATTTTTTGACATAGGGTGCTGGCAGATTACGGGCCTCCCATAGCTGCTGCCAGGCCCCTAATCTGCCATAGGCCCCTATATACCGCCTCCTCATGCTGCTGCCAGGTCCAGAGTGTGTCATGGGTCCCTGTACGGCCTCCCATTGCTGCTGTCTCCATCGCCACACTCTGCCATGTGCCACTTTCAGGTCTCCTCACACACTGCTGGTGTGTAGAATTTTTTGACATAGGGTGCTGGCAGATTAAGGGCCTCCCATAGCTGCTGCCAGGCCCCTAATCTGCCATAGGCCCCTATATACCGCCTCCTCATGCTGCTGCCAGGTCCAGAGTCTGTCATGGGTCCCTGTACGGCCTCCCATTGCTGCTGTCTCCATCGCCACACTCTGCCATGTGCCACTTTCAGTTCTCCTCACACACTGCTGGTGTGTTGAATTTTTTGACATAGGGTGCTGGCAGATTATGGGCCTCCTATAGCTGCTGCCAGGCCCCTAATCTGCCATAGGCCCCTATATACCGCTTCCTCATGCTGCTGCCAGGTCCAGAGTCTCTCATGGGTCCCTGTACGGCCTCCCATTGCTGCTGTCTCCATCGCCACACTCTGCCATGTGCCACTTTCAGGTCTCCTCACACACTGCTGGTGTGTAGAATTTTTTGACATAGGGTGCTGGCAGATTAAGGGCCTCCCATAGCTGCTGCCAGGCCCCTAATCTGCCATAGGCCCCTATATACCGCCTCCTCATGCTGCTGCCAGGTCCAGAGTCTGTCATGGGTCCCTGTACGGCCTCCCATTGCTGCTGTCTCCATCGCCACACTCTGCCATGTGCCACTTTCAGGTCTCCTCACACACTGCTGGTGTGTAGAATTTTTTGACATAGGGTGCTGGCAGATTACGGGCCTCCCATTGCTGCTGCCAGGCCCCTAATCTGCCATGGGCCCCTATATACCGCCTCCTCATGCTGCTGCCAGGTCCAGAGTCTGTCATGGGTCCCTGTACGGCCTCCCATTGCTGCTGTCTCCATCGCCACACTCTGCCATGTGCCACTTTCAGGTCTCCTCACACACTGCTGGTGTGTTGAATTTTTTGACATAGGGTGCTGGCAGATTACGGGCCTCCCATAGCTGCTGCCAGGCCCCTAATCTGCCATGGGCCCCTATATACCGCCTCCTCATGCTGCTGCCAGGTCCACAGTGTCTCATGCCATGTGCCACTTTCAGGTCTCCTCACACTGCTGGTGTGTTGAATTTTTTGACATAGGGTGCTGGCAGATTATGGGCCTCCTATAGCTGCTGCCAGGCCCCTAATCTGCCATAGGCCCCTATATACCGCTTCCTCATGCTGCTGCCAGGTCCAGAGTCTCTCATGGGTCCCTGTACGGCCTCCCATTGCTGCTGTCTCCATCGCCACACTCTGCCATGTGCCACTTTCAGGTCTCCTCACACACTGCTGGTGTGTAGAATTTTTTGACATAGGGTGCTGGCAGATTACGGGCCTCCCATAGCTGCTGCCAGGCCCCTAATCTGCCATAGGCCCCTATATACCGCCTCCTCATGCTGCTGCCAGGTCCAGAGTCTCTCATGGGTCCCTGTATGGCCTCCCATTGCTGCTGTCTCCATCGCCACACTCTGCCATGTGCCACTTTCAGGTCTCCTCACACACTGCTGGTGTGTAGAATTTTTTGACATAGGGTGCTGGCAGATTAAGGGCCTCCCATAGCTGCTGCCAGGCCCCTAATCTGCCATAGGCCCCTATATACCGCCTCCTCATGCTGCTGCCAGGTCCAGAGTCTGTCATGGGTCCCTGTACGGCCTCCCATTGCTGCTGTCTCCATCGCCACACTCTGCCATGTGCCACTTTCAGGTCTCCTCACACACTGCTGGTGTGTAGAATTTTTTGACATAGGGTGCTGGCAGATTATGGGCCTCCCATAGCTGCTGCCAGGCCCCTAATCTGCCATAGGCCCCTATATACCGCCTCCTCATGCTGCTGCCAGGTCCAGAGTCTGTCATGGGTCCCTGTACGGCCTCCCATTGCTGCTGTCTCCATCGCCACACTCTGCCATGTGCCACTTTCAGGTCTCCTCACACTGCTGGTGTGTTGAATTTTTTGACATAGGGTGCTGGCAGATTACGGGCCTCCCATTGCTGCTGCCAGGCACGTAATCTGCCATGGGCCCCCGTACCGACTCCTCATGCTGTGACGTTGCAACAAGGTGGAATTCAACCCTACATATGTTAGACCGCCTTTACGAACAGCGAAAGGCCATCACCGATTTCCTGATGTTAAAAGCGGATAAAGGTACTCCCTGTGTAACTTAGATGTCAGCCATTGGCAGCTCATGCGTGACACCTGCGCTTGCTCAGGCCCTTTGAGGAGGCCACGCTATTCGTGAGTCGGCAGGACTATGGGATGAACGACGTCATTCCTCTGTTGCACGTCCTGGAACAAATGCTGTTAACAATGGCTGGTCAGGGTGCAGTAGACGTGGCGCACAGATCTCAACGCCACATGACCCCTGTGGGAGCAGGACAGGAAGAAGAGGAGGAGGTAGAGGAGGACATTGGTGCTCAGGAATTATTGAGTGAAATGGGTGGTTTTTCCACTCAGCGGACAGGAGTGGAGGAGCAGGAGCATCTGGTAGAGGAGGAGGAGGAGGAGACAGAGGACCCAGACGCACCGTGGCAGTATGCTGTGGAGATGGAGGCAGGGAGTCCCTCGCATTCCTTGGCACAAATGGCCCATAGCATGCTCGGTTGCTTGCGTAGCGACAGCCGAATAATAACCATCAGACAGAGGGATGACTTTTGACTGTCCACCTTGTTGGACCCTCGCTACCGTTCAAAAATGGTGGCCTTTTTCACACCTGCTGAGAGGGAGGCCAAAATAACGTACTATAAAAACCACCTATGTAGTCAGCTGGTCTCTGCCTGTCTGCGCCAACGTCCATCCTCAGACACTGTGGGCCCTGTGTGCTCGCGTTCCGCTGCCATGGCAGCAGGGGAGGGGTGGGGTGGTAGGAGCAGTGGCAGCTCCACCAGCAGCGGCTGCCTCAGTCTGCAGTCGATGATGAGTAGCTTTCTTCACCAGCGCAGTGAGGAAACTACTAACCAGCCGCAGCAGCAGCAGCAGCAGCAGCATCAGGTGGACCTGGAGCAGGACCTCAAACAACAGGCTTAGGCCTACTTGGACAGCACCCTGCCAACCGAGGTAGACAATCCCCTTGACTACTGGGCAACGAAACTTGACCTTTGGCCCCAACTAGCTGAATTTGCCCTTGAAAGGCTGTCATGCCCGGCCAGTAGCGTGGCATCGGAGCGCGTGTTTAGTGCGGCAGGAGGTATTGCAACTCCGCGGAGGACACGACTGTCCACCCAAAGTGTGGAGAGACTGACGTTTGTGAAAATGAATCAGGCGTGGATTAGTCTGGATTTCAAACCACCAGTTCCTGACACAACTGACTAAATCCGCCATGAATCATGCCCCAAACATGTGCCACTTTCAGGTCTCCTCACACTGCTGGTGTGTTCCATTTTTTGTCATAGGGTGCTGGCAGATTACGGGCCTCCCATAGCTGCTGCCAGGCCCCTAATCTGCCATGGGCCCCTATACCGCCTCCTCATGCTGCTGCCAAGTCCAGAGTCTCTCATGGGTCCCTGTACGGCCTCCCATTGCTGCTGTCTCCATCGCCACACTCTGCCATGTGCCACTTTCAGGTCTCACACACTGCTGGTGTGTAGAATTTTTTGACATAGGGTGCTGGCAGATTACGGGCCTCCCATAGCTGCTGCCAGGCCCCTAATCTGCCATAGGCCCCTATATACCGCCTCCTCATGCTGCTGCCAGGTCCAGAGTGTGTCATGGGTCCCTGTACGGCCTCCCATTGCTGCTGTCTCCATCGCCACACTCTGCCATGTGCCACTTTCAGGTCTCCTCACACTGCTGGTGGGTTCCATTTTTTGTCATAGGGTGCTGGCAGATTACGGGCCTCCCATAGCTGCTGCCAGGCCCCTAATCTGCCATGGGCCCCTGTTGTCGCTTGTTGGCATATTCCGCTCGTTCAGATGCTCCTTCTCCTGCTACTCCTCTTCACGGATTCCGTCAGCAGTCTTTCTTGGAATCCGTTTCCAAGAGACAACAGTTTGCGAGCACGCACCAGACGGTGCAGAAACTGAACGTCCTCCTGTCCAAGTTGCTGCTGCCAGGCTCGTAATCTGTCATGCGCCCCTGTACCGCCTCCTCATGCTGCTGCCAGGTCCAGAGTGTGTCATGGGCCCCCGTACCGACTCCAAATGCTGCTGCCAGGCCCGTAATCTGTCATGGGCCCCTGTACCGCCTCCCCATGCTGCTGCCAGGTCCAGATTGTGTCATGGGTCCCTGTACGGCCTCCCATTGCTGCTGCCAGGCCTGTAATCTGCCATGGGCCCCCGTACCGACTCCTCATGCTGCTGCCAGGCCCGTAATCTGCCATGGGCCCCTGTACCGCCTCCTCATGCTGCTGCCAGGTCCAGAGTGTGTCATGGGTCCCTGTACGGCCTCCCATTGCTGCTGTCTCTATCGCCACACTCTGCCATGTGCCACTTTCAGGTCTCCTCACACTGCTGGTGGTTTCCATTTTTGTCATAGGGTGCTGTATGGCCTCCCATTGCTGCTGCCTCCACCGCCACACTGTGGCTCCACACTCTGGTTTTGGCCCCGTGACTGCCCAAATGAGTGAAGTGTGCGGTGATTCTAAGATCGACGGCACTCATCTGCATGTCATACTGCCTGACAGTATTATTTCTCTTCCCCAGCAGACTCCAAGGGCATTTAAATTAAAGGTACAGTGTTCAGCACTAATATTAAGTCTCTCTGAAGCCTAGAAACACCCTTTTTTAAGTTAAATTCACAGCGAATATATTCGACTCGAATCGAAATTTTTCTACGAATTCGCCGAATCAGTCGAATCGAATTTTTGAATACTTCGCTCATCTCTAATTATAATAATAATCGATATATAAAAAACATTAAATATATAATCTTCGAACCTACCAAAGACTCCCTATACTAACGGTATCTTAGTAATCACTGATAAAACAGTTTCAATCCAGTTCAATGTTCAGACGTACAAGTGCCAATTACAGACTCACACAGTTACCAGTAGTTATACCATATTAACTTTACCTACACTAACACTAGTAGCACACTAGAAGGTGCTACACAAGAAAACCTAAATAAGCAATTTTTAGACAGATATGCTGTTGATATATTTCATTAAAGTGCTCCATGTACATATATGCATGCAATGCAGGAATTTTTGCTGTTTTAATCCTCCATACCCTATAAGCTATTGCCCCTATAGTCTGTGTTGTGAAGTACATTTTATTTTAGTACATCTTAGTACATTTATAACATCTTTGACAGCAGAAGATATGAACTCAATTTGCTAAACTGTCATTTCCAGTAAAGGAAACATCTGAACTGTCTTTTAACAGGAATTTACTATAAGAAGCAAAATGACCCCCTGAATCTATCAGAAGAACCCTCAAGGTATGCATACCACTGAGAACCAGTATAGGGCAGTGTTTGGGTATATGGTGTGCAGCACAAACTGTACAAGTGTTGGGTATATATTGTGCTGTAATTGGTGAATATAGCTAAACAATGTGGAATTTATTATGACAGCACAATGCATAAAAGTAAACAAAATGAAGAATCTGAGCAGCACAATGAATACAGCTGAGCATTGTAACAAATGCAAATCACAGTAGCATATATGCAGCTCACAAGTGTAGAAAAAATTGTGTTCAATGTAGTGTTTGCAGCTGAGAAGTGTGGATCATACAACACAGTGTATATAGTCGAGCACCATGGAGCATAAAATGTACAGCCTAGTTTATGCAGTGGAGCATTGTGGAATATATAAAATACAGCACATTGCATAAAGCTGAGAAGTGTGGAGTATATCACTTACTAGTGTATACAATTAAAAAAAATATTCCACTTATGATGAATGCAAACTGCATTTTTAAAGCCCATCTATAGAAAAATTTTATCTACTTCCCATCCCTCCTTTCCACCCCTTTTTACCCATTCACCAATGAAAATGATAATGATAATAAGAAATGATAATAATACTTTAAGCCTTTTTTAAAAAAAACAAAAAAATAAAACCTTAGTCTGATATCCCAAAAACCTTTGCTGGCATCTCTTGTAGGAGTGGAGATCAGTGACTGAGTGCTGCAGGCTGTACTTGCTACTGACTGATCCCCCTATTGCGATGGCATCAAGCTGCTGCAGTCTTCTGGAGTCTGCAATGAGTCCACAGACAGACAGTCAATGAGCTCAATGAGCAGTCAATGTTTGGCTTTGATGAAGAGGGGATTGCCCCTCGAAATGCGTCAGCCATTTGAGGGTCTTCTTGTGCTTTGGGAGCTGACCTGGTGATGTGATTGCTTTGGATACCGATATGCCTTTGTCAACACAGTCGTTTGTGAGTATATATCTCCTTTTAACTCAATAAAGTTAGTTCTCCGGTAATGCACAAGGTGGTGCGCCCTCTGTTTCCTTGTTTTTGTAGCCAATGAAAAATATCCATGTCACCCAGGGTATGATGTGAGCACCCAAAGAAGGACCTACAATCCAGAAGGGAGAAGACTCCAGATCAAGTTTAACAAGTGATAAGCAAGAAAAACTTTCAAATTAGGAATTTTAACCATTAGCCGCCCGACCAATGGCCGTTTGGCGGCTTCAAATGTGTTGCTGTATCCGGGTGCACGCCATTTGGCGTGCTCCCGCACATGCGCAGTTTGCGCTAATGCAGAGCGGCGCAGCAGCGCGATCTGTCACCGGCCGTGCACCTCAGACACGGCCGATGACAGATCCGAGTACCGGCTCCCGTTGCTGGTACCATGTGACCTGCTGTGACCAATCACAGCAGGTCACATGACAGTTGTATACAATGGATGGCTTCATTCATGCCATCCATTGTATACTAGTGCCTAGCTGTGAATGGTCACAGCTAATCACATGCACATGTCATGTGATTAGCTGTGCCCAAATCACAGCTAAGCACAAAAAAAAAAAAAACCTGAATGAATCGATTTCATTCAGGTAAATGCTTGCTTATAGCAAAGTAATTCTTTGCTATAAGCACATTGTGTAAAAAAAAAAAAAAAAAATACTGGTCACTTCCCCAAAGTAGTACAATGTTACTATGGTAACATTGTACTACTTTGGTCATAGTAAAATATGAAAAAAAAATCTTAAAAAAAATTAAAAAAAATGTAATAAAAAATTAAAAATAATAAAAAAATTAAAAAAAATAAAAAAAATATATATTTTTTTTTTTCATAATGTCACCAGTCAGTGTCCCTGTTCACCGCCATGCCAGTTATATGATGATGCTGTACTGCACTGGTGACAGTATGTAAAAAAAAAAATAGTGAAAATAATTTTTTTAATTTTTTTATTTTCCGAAAAATTATGACAAAAAAAATACAACTTCAAAAAACTCGCCATGCCTCTTATGAAGTACGTCAGACTGTCTATTCTGCAAAAAGGGGTCATTTGGGGATATCTGTACTATTCTGACATTCTTGGACCTCAAGAAATTAGATTGGCTGTCAGTACTTCAGGATTGATCAATTTTCAGATATATACCATAGTTTGTGAACTCTATAACTTTCCTACAAACTAAATAATACATCCTAATTTGGGTTATTTTCACCAAAGACATGTAGCAGAATACATCTCGGCCTAAATTTATGAAGAACAATTATTTATTTGTAAACTTTTATAACAGAAACAAAGAAAAATGTGTTTTTTTTTCAAAATTTTTTTTTGTTAATTTAGCAAAAAATAAAAACCCCAGCGGTGATTAAATACCACCAAAAGAAAGCTCTAGTTGTGTGAAGAAAATTATAAAATTTTAGTTTGGGCACAGTGTTGTATGACCGCGCAATTGTCATTCAAAGTGTGAGAGCGCTGAAACCTGAAAACTGACCTGGGCAGGAAGGTGTAAAATTGCACGGTATTGAAATGGTTAATTTGGATTTACTGGCAGGAATTCTCAGTCTCTTTTGAGTATTATGGCCTTCTAAATGGGAATCACATTGTGGGGGGAGCAGAGGTTTCTGTGGACATGTGAGGACAGGAGATAAGCCCCCTGAATAATCTGGATTTCTTTCTCATTATCTTTTTCTAGATTTTTTCAATGTCACACACAGTCACTATGCCTGTTTCTGACACAAATATAATCACAGATTTGAATGTTCTGAATGTACATGCATCTTCTTGATCCAAAACTGCATCACATAACCTCCAATACAATTGAATAATATGGTTTGTGATGAATCAATGTGCACGTTGAACCATTATTGTGGTTATGTATAATAACAAGGGCCATATAATTTGTAATTTTTCTCACTGTGTGTCACTCTATATAAATAAAGATTGTACAAAAAAAATTAGGATATTTAAGCTAATATTGTGTTTAGTTGAGTAATGGTGGAGGAATGAGGTGCTCCCCAGAGTACAGCTTTAAATTAATAAAGCACAGTGAATATAAATTACACAGCAAAACACTATAAAGGGTTAATGTACATTAATCAGAAAATACAAATCTTGCGGTTGCACAGTAAAGGGTTAATGTACATCAGGACTGGGCCTGGAAGGGATTAATGTACAGTGACAGATAGTAAAAGCTTGTGACAGTGGTAAAAGGTTAAAGTAGAAGTCCAGGCTATTCCTAGATAGGCTTAAACCTGCTCCGACCCCCTTCTAAATCCTATTCTAACTATCCTGTGAAAGGTAGCTGTGTATACTTACCTATTCACAGAGCTCTCCGATCAAGTCACGTGATCAACTCCCAGTGGCGGCTTCAGGAAGAGAAGGAACACCTGACAATGGATGCCCTATATTAAGCCTATGGGTGACGTCACCACACAGGCATTGTAGTCATTGTCAGCGATCTCTCCTCTCCCCTGAAGCGGGACGGTGGGGAAATCATGTGACTGGACTGGAGACCCCCTAAGAATAGGTTGATATAAGCATTTTTCTTCTACAGGGTAGAATAGGATTTAGAAGGGGGTTTGGAGCAGGTTTAAGCTTAGTTATGAATAGCCTAAACTTCCAATTTAAAATGAAAGTGAGCAGTAATGAGTTAATGTGTTTTGAAAATAAGGCTATTAAAGAGTCAATGCAAAATAATGATATTGCAGATCTAGGTATGGTATGTTCCTCTGCCAAGAGTTGATGAAATGCAATATCCAGCACAGTCATTTAGGCTGATTTACTAAAGGAGTTGAGAATTTTCATGCAAGTGTGAATTATAAATAGTTTGTTCAATTATCCAATCATGTGAAATTGAAATTCCTGTTTACTTATTTTATCTGAACATGATTGGATATTTGAAGTGAATACTCACACCATTTATTGTGGCAAATGAACTCAAATGAATACAAGTGTAGTGATCAATGCAATCAAAGTCCATTGACACTTTCTCCAGCTCTCCAACTCCAACTAAAAGACCTTATCTTGGTATAGCTGGAGGAAGAACTTAGTTAATGTTGTGAAGATTTATTTTGCAAAGAAAACTCAAACACATGCAAGGAAAATAACAACAAAAAAAGTTTGCTCACATATGATTAGATGATAGAAGTCAGCAAAATACCAAAATAAAAAGTGTATTCACATCAGTTCCTAACCCTCAAGGGGTGTACAATCTAAGGTCCCTAACTTACATTCATACATACACATACTAGGGCCAATTTAGACAGGATCCAATTAACCTCCCTGGCGGTATTCCCGAGTGTGGCTGGGGGTGGAATTTCAGTACCATTAGCGGTAACCCCAAGCCACACTTGGGATTGCATGCTGGATCCTGGAAGAGATTAATTACCTTGTCCCCAGGATCCCACGATGTATTCCCACAGTGTACGGCAGCCGGATCTTCTGCCCGATGCTCTGAGCGCTACAGAATCGCTTGCAGAATTGAATGATAGCGATTCGTGGGGAAGTTCGTCATCAGACACAGAAAGCGATTTCAGCAATGAAAAAAGCGACTGTGCCCAGCGATGTGCGGACTTGGTGCTTGATTGACTGCGGTACGGAGCACGTAGCGCCCCCAAGATTCCCGTTTACTGGAGCACCTGGTATCAAAGTGGATGTTGAGGATGACAATCCTCTTGGCATACCTCCAACTCTTTTTGACCGATGAGGTTATTGAAAAAATTGTTACGGAGACAAATCGGTACTAGGAGCAACAAGCTGCTATGCATCAGAGGTTTTCAAGGAGCAGAAAGTGGGAACCAGTGATCAAAGAGGACATCTGGAAGTTTCTGGGCCTAATAATTCTTCAGGGAGTGGTGGGGAAACCCCTGCAGAAGTGGTATTGGACAACCAACAAATTACTAGCCACTCCTTTTTTTGGCACGGTCATGTTGGAATACAAATTTTCTCTGATAATGAAATATTTGCACTTTGCAAATAATGAAGAATTTGATGAGACTTCTCATCCAGCTCCAAAACTCAAAAAGATTTGGGAAGTTTATCAAATTATTCTGAAAATTTTCCAGCAGACCTATATACCAGATAGAGACATTAGTATCGGCGAAAGTCTAATAGCCTACAAAGGAAGACTCAGCTGGATACAGTATGTGGCGTCAATGAGAGCATGATCTGGCATAAAATCATTCATGCTATGTGAATCAAGCACTGGTTACATATGGAATTCGGTCCTATACACCGGGAAAGGAACCAAATTCAAGGAACGATTCAGTAATTATGGAATGGCAACCGCTTTGGTTCTTACTTTGATTGAGCCATTGCTGAATCAGGGCTATTGTGTAACTACAGACAATTTTTACACTTCTCCAGAACTCTATGAGTTCCTTCTACACAAAAAGATGGATGCATATGGGACCGTTAGGGCTAACCGGCGTGACATGCCGCCAACCTTTGGCAATAAAAAGCTCAAGGCAGGAGAAATAGTTGCCTGGCAGAAAGGCAAAATGATGGCACTGAGATGGCGCAAAAAAAAAGATGTGTGCCTAATGAGTACTATTCACAACACCTCTACTGTCATGGTACACACAAAAGGAGGAAAAGACGTAATGAAACCACAAGTCGTGATGCATTACAACAACACCATGGGAGGTGTGGACAAATCTGACCAGGCCATGACATTTTATC
The DNA here is from genome assembly GCF_062004578.1 of Staurois parvus. Lineage (NCBI taxonomy): Eukaryota > Metazoa > Chordata > Amphibia > Anura > Ranidae > Staurois > Staurois parvus. The sequence goes on along the minus strand of NW_028319228.1, from coordinate 8,709,514 downwards.
CAGCGATGAGAAAACAACAAAAAAAAGTTACAAAAAAATCTTCAGGCATCTTCTTGGAAAGTGTTTGTGGAACGCATTCATTCTGCTAAAAAAAAAGAGTGACAAGCCTTTGGTTCACGTGGACTTTGTTTGGAAAGTTGCCGAACTTATATTTCTCAGGCACCAAACACCAACGACTGTAAATAGATCTAGACGTTGTGTTGCTGGCGTTGTGAACCCGGAACGCCTGACTGGTCGTCAATTTATGGACCACATTCCACCAACGGAAAAGAAGTCTGCACCCACAAGGATGTGTGTTGTTTGCTGCTCTAAGCGTGACGACACTGGAAGGAAAATCAGAAAAGAAACCAGGTCCTATTGTCCTGATTGTGACATCGAACTTTGTGCTGTACCATGTTTTAAAATTTTCCATACCCGGGACGTTTACTGAAGCAATATGACTACTAATATTGCATCCTTGTTTGGCCAAAAAAAGTCAGTGTTTTTGATTATATTACATTTACTAAAATGTATTGAATAAAAAGTATTAGTATTATTATATTATTATTTGTTATTATTTATAGTTATTTATTATATTATAATTTATGATTTTGTGTTTCAAACTTTATCATACCCGAGATGTTATAAAGAAGAACGCACAGTAAAAAAAATCACATGTAAATAGTTGATTTGGGCTGCTCATCCTTAAGAGTAATCAAAGCACTACGGTGTATGATTGGGAAGGCCCAAAGCATAAATAGAATTTTTTTTTATCTTTTTTTATTTTTATTTAATAAATGCATTTTTTTTACTCAAGATGTCTACTAGACTCTGGTTTGGACAGATGTAAGTGAGTTATTTCTAAGAATTACAGGCCTACAATATAAAACACCAAATTTCCATGCAAAATAATGGTACCGCTTTCAGCACCAAAAATCTGAAATAATCATACCGCCAGGGAGGTTAACCTACCAGCATGTCTTTGGAGTGTGGGAGGAAATTGGAGTACCTGGAGGAAACTCATGCAAGCACAGGAAGAACATGCAAACTCCAGGCAGGTGGTGCCGTGGCTAGGATTCAAACCAATGACTTTAGTACTGCCAGGCAGAAGTGCTAACCATTTAGCCACTGTGCTGCCTGTATATCAACACCTAGGTGCCCAAGGCTCATAAATTGTATGTTTCTCTGCAGACTAGACAAATCTGCATGCATATATTACTGGGAATAAAAGAGTTCACTGGGTTGCCTTTTTTATAAATAAGTTTCCTCATTGCTACCAATTTAGAACTTCTAGGCATAAATGTAGCACTAGTTTATGATATTAACCACTTGCCCTCCTGAGGATTTACCCCCTTTAATGACTAGACCATTTTTTGTGTTACAGCGCTGCGTTACTTTAACTGACAATTGTGCTGTCATGCAACGCTGTACACAAATTAAATTTACATACTTTTTTCCCATAAATTGAGCTTTCTTTTGGTGGTATTTGATTGCCTGTGCGTTTGTTTAATTTTTTTAAATTTTAAAAACGATATTTTTGACTTTTTGCTATTAAACATGTCCAGTAAAAAAAATTTAAAAATCAACTTTCCTCATAAATTTAGGACAAAATGTATTTTGCTACATGTCTGCTAAAAACAAAATCCAATCAGCGACTTATAGCGGGACTGCAGCTGGCATTCTGACACTGGGGGGAACTGACTTGCTGTCACTGACATCCCCAGTGACACCAATACAGTGATCAGTGCTAAAAAAAAGCACTGGCACTGTACTAATTGCACTGGGCAGGAAAGGGGTTAACATAAGGAGAGATCAAAGGGTTAACTGTGTGCTGTTTCACTGTAAGCTCTGTGTGTGTGCTTCACTGTATTCACACTGCTTTGGATGGCTGTGCTGTGCACAGCCATCCAAAGCAGTGTGCACGAGCTGACAGGGAGGAGAACTGTATTGTTTATGTACAGTTCTCCTCCCCGTCGGAGATGCTGGTGTTGGTTGCGCTGAACATTATAAGCGAGACCGAAAGTGATGGTAAATTTAAAATGTTATTGTTGTTGCAAGGACAGGAGGTAAGAGGAAATCTTCTAATAGGGACCACTGTTGCAGTAAGAACTGTCTCCCTTTGGAGTGATTTCCCATTACTTCCTGAAGTGAGAATAAAGCTTATGGAAACACAGACAGCAATAGAAAAATAAATCCTAACAGGAATCTAAACCATTCCTATTGCCAAAAGAAACAAAAACAACTTAGGCTTTACATGCACTTAAAATAATTATGAAGGAGGCTGGCTTTGTTTATGAACATGCTTTTGAGTCTATTAAAAAGCCTGTCACCTGTATTCAGCCATTCAAGAAAAAAGGGTGGACACATTTAAAGCCATCAATGCACATCAATCAGAAAAATATTTATAAACAAAACATTGCATTCCACTAGAGTTACTCTGTGAAAACAACAAATTACACATTTTCTGCCTAATGAGTCTGAATAACAATGGATATCTAAAAATAGCACGCCACCAAATATTTCATTTAATGAAAAGTTTGGAAACAGAACAAAATGTAAAATAAAAAAAAAATCTAATTACAAGTTCTACCTGAGACAACATCATCCTTACTGATGTGTGGCTGGAAAATTAGAGTTCTAATACTCCTCAGTGAATACGCCACTTCACATAAACGCATTTAATTATGCCAGCAAAAAATATGTTGTTACTCTTTCTGATTCTAAAAGATATCTGTGGGAAACCTGTTTTTAGCCATCTTTAAATAGCAATAACCAGATGCATCTAAAATCATTTAAAAATTATCCCTGAAGAACAGATGGCCTTGATGGAAATGTGGAGTATCTTGCAATTTGTACACTATAAATTGAAATTGATTTTAAGATTTCCTTTTCCTGTATATGGCCTTGCATATCCCATCTTTGGAAAAGTAATTGCTGTTTCTGATTGTGGCATCAGATAGCATTTTCAGTGCTTGAGAATGAAAGTTAATTTATTCTCGGCTTGAACTTTGGCTGCGCTGCTGTAGTTAGTCTACCTGCCTAGTGAAGAATTAATGACTTAGTTGTTGGTGCATCTGGTCAATAAGGAGATTGAAGAGAATTTGGCATGGTTTGATTTTCATTTAAATTCATTATAATATTAACATATATTACTTTAACAAATATTCTTAGGCTTTAAATATTAGCACTAGGCTTAGTTTGCGCTTGCAGTTGCAGGTAGTAAAAATAGGCCCTCACCCAACTATACTCTGTTAAAGGATAAGTTCACCTCTTGGACAAAATTTTTTTTTGCAGGTAAAAAAATGTGCATTTATTATTTTTGTTTAAATGAGCCAGTAAAGCATTGCACCAGCGATCAGTAGATTGCTGATGCCATACAGGTCTCCTGCAAACATGTCAGAATATCTGCTTGGCCCTACGAAGCTTGAATGAACTACCACGGATCTCCACAGTGCCATGGTAGTTCATTGACAACTACAAGCCAACAACTGCTAAGTCTACTGGGACTTGTAGGCACTCATTCACAGAACTCCATGAATTAGTAATGCGGCCGTGTAGGCGGAGCCCCGCACGGCCACGCTGTTTTCAAATCTGACAAAAAGTACAGGGAAACATCTCCCTGTATTACCTGTCAGAGGGGGGCGCTGCTGTGGCTATGGGAACATGTTACAAGTTCCACCCTAAAAATGGGTGGAACATGTAACATGTTCCCAAAGGTCAAATAATCCTTTAAGCTGCAACAACTGCAAAATAGGAATGTACATGTCACTGCCACGATGGCGTCAAACACAACATATTGACAGAATTTGCATTCAAACAGTCCATTTGGCTCTAAAAAATAAATAAATAAATAAATAAAAACAGGCATTCATGAGGCAGCAGTGTAGCCTCATAAATGTCTGTCAGCTACGTCTGCACTGCTCTGTGCAAAGCAATCCACCACTGATGGCTCTTCACATAGCGGTGCATGCAGGGGCGGACAGACAACTCATGGGGCCCCCGAGCAATAGGGGATCATGGGGCCCCTGTGTCCTTGCGCAAACTCAAAAAAGCCTATGAAAAAGGTACCAGGGTCATCTCATGGGGCCCCCTACTGACCCCAGGCCCTCGGGCAGTGCCCGAGTTTTCAAATGGTCAGTCCGCCCTTGGGTGCATGTATAAATAAGCCCTTAACCCCTTCCCAATAGCCATAAGAATTTATGCCACCCCACGAAGTGGGTCTTCTTCCATGGGGTCGCATATATGTGCTGTGTTTGTATTGAGAGCAAGCTGCACAGCAAGCTCCCAGCACAAAGACCAAGCATAGTTCTCGTGGTTACTGGTCTGGGTCCCAATCACCGGACAGCTGTGATAGCCTCTGACTGGCTATAGAGAAAAAAAATATATATAAACAAAGAACAGTGTGTGTAAAAAAAAAACAAAAAAATTAAGAATAAATAGATACAGTAGATCTGGGTTTGACCAAGGTCACTGTCAGGGTTAAAGTTAGGGCCAAAGGCCAAAGTCAGAGTCAAATTTCATGGTCAAAGGTCAGGGGGAGGGTATTTATTTTAAATAGGATTAAAAAAAAACATTTTTTAATTTAGCACCAGTGTCAGTTGTTGTTTTACCCTCCATCATGAAGCGATTAAGGTATATATCTGTTCACAATAAACATTATTAGGTCTATTTATAAAGCAGTGATTGCGACTGTCATCATACAGACTCTAGTGGAGAACCAATCACTATCTATTAAAACATATGGACCTGAAAGATTCTCCACCAGAGCATGTTTGGTAAAAGTCATGTTTGCTGCTTGATAAAAAGACCCTCCTGTGTATTAGGTATGTGTTATACAGTATATTTTTATAATTCTGCATGTGTGTGTAAATCAATCAATCTATCTATCTATTTATTTATCTATCTATGTTATTGTTTTTTGATGCATGGCCCCAGACAATATTGGCAACTGTAAAGCATACACAAGACAGAGAAACTTAGGACCAGTCCAAGCAGGATTTTCTTGTAATTTTATTCCGAAAAGCAGTAACCAAACATAGTTCAATGTAGAAACAAGCCAAACAAACATCCAAGATTAGTTAGTTGTCCAAGCAACTAATTAACCTTATGTCAGTTCTTGACTAGCAGGATGTCCTTTAATGAGTTTCCTAAAACAAACAGGCATCACTTTTTTGTAGTGTTCTGTTAGCAGTCAGCCTTTTCATCCAGCAGCAGAGAGAGCGTAAAAGAGAGATCAAGACTTTAGCATCAGTCATCTCACACATGAAAAGGTACATAAACAACTGAGACTAATTAATGGGGGCTGGCTAAAGGTTAGCACTCTACTTAGTTATGAAGTTTTTATCCCATTCAAAGGTCTATAAAGCTTTTGGGGCTCCAGGTCTCAGACCAGAAATTATTGAAAAATGAGAAAGGAAAAGTTTGTTTTCTCCATATCACAGGCACAAATCCAGGAGCCCCTCATCATGTAGGTAAGTAACATAGGTGACACATATGCACCATTCATAATCTTGTAAGCCAGTGCCTTAGACTATCTATGTATCTATCGACTGTATCTATCCAGTCATCTAACATTAATAGTGAAACTCTGACCAGCTTTAGATTGAATAAGAAAGGTTTGGAATTCAAACTGAACAACTATTGTAAAATTTGTTTCATAGGTAAGACAAGTGAATTTTTACTTACAAGTGAATATTAGCGTACCATGGAAAAACAGGGAAACCACTTACCTATTCTCTATGGAGGAGGATCACAGTAGCCACTTTATTAGGTACACCTGTTCAATTGCTTGGTAACAAATCGCTAATCAGCCAATAACATGGCAGCAACTCAATGCACTGGATCCTGATGAACTAAGGTCACTAAGGGGGATTGTATCTAATGTTCCTACTTGGGGCCAGTAAGTGTCCCAGCTGGAAGATTTCCCCTCTGTTACTGTTCTGGATAACCCAAAATTTGGGATTTTCTTTCACATTTGGTGATAAATGAACATGACAAATATACAAGGTAAATCTCCCTAACAGGGAAACAAACAGCAATAAAATACCTCTCCATTCTATCCAAAACTGAAAAAAAAACAAAGAAATAAAAAAGTTTAGTTAAACTTTAAATTAATTCACTAATTTCTAGTAATACATTACACTAGTTTGGTATTTCTTTAAACTCCTTGGAAGCAATATCTGCCTATCATTTTATTAAGAGTGGGGATATGTGTCAGGATCCTCCACTGCATTTCTATATATGCTTTCTGTGTATACAAGTTTGTTACATTGTGTAAAAGATAAGAATGAACAATGAAGAATATGGAGAATATGGAACTAAATAAAACAAGATAAGTAGATGCCAACAAAAATGGTAATTTGAATGGACCTGGGTATCATGTGCAAAAAAAGGACATAAGACAAAGGATAGTCCTTGTCATAGGTTACAGAATACAAATGAAGAAAAAAAGGCTTATAGACTTTATAGACATTAAAACAATAATTTGCAAAATGTAACACTTTAGTAAACATATAGAAACATATAAAGTACATACATATATAAAATTGTTACAGAATATATCCTAACCCTATAACATACAAAAAAATTAATGCATAGTCATATAGAGTCATATACTATTAGAAAACGCCACAATTTCAAAGATGGGCAGCATCTCGGCAATAACTAAGAAAGGGTACCTTTAAAATAATAATAATGGCTCAACATGTTTCCAGATGATACTGCTTCTTCAGGAGATGTAAGAAGATTTCTAAATGAAAAATATGAAAATGAACAAATTAACATCCTATGTGTAATATTTGCAACGTACACATATCAGAACGGATGGTAATAGAATGGATATAATAATTCAAGATACATACATCTGCACATAGGCAATGGAGGGAAGCGTCTGATAGCACCATGAGAATCCAATTGATGAGGGGATCCCAAGAATACAGTAGAAGCAGAACGCATACCCTATGACAGTACCTGGTGCATAAATAGGTATAAAAGGATTGATGGTGGTATAATAAAGCCCTGCTAAATGGTTAATACCAATTATAAATCAAGGGATAAAACTAACCTGCCCATTAGTTGAACATAATAGACCCGCTGGCTATTGCCCTGGTAGAGAACCACCTGAGTCACCCTAGTGAGGCCAATATTGTGTATAAGTATCTATAAGAAAAACACAGAAGGAAAAAAGGTAAATAATTGTTTGATTTGTGGGGCATATGGGCCCCAGCAGTCCACAGCTAGGACCCCGGTCTTGGGAAACTCGTAAGACAGCCAGGAACAACACAAACGGAAGTAACAGAACTTACTTACATATTCAGCAAAGGGTCAAAGGCCCTGGATCAGCCCCCCAATAGTGACTGGATGCTTTAGTAATACTCTTTCTGGGGTAGAATAATGATCTATATTATGGCTTTCCTGGATAGTAGATACCCTCTAGCCAATCGTTTATTAATCTACAAAGAGACATATGTATATATAACCCCTTAAGTAAACCCCAGCGGTTAACATTTAACTCAATCTTATTAAGGAAAATGAAAAATCTACTGTACCTATATGAAGATATGGAAGATGTGCTGAATACAAAGCCCTCAAGACCTGTATCACAGATTTGATACCACTATGGTTTCATTTATGGTATTGGAAGTAATTCCCAAGGACCTCAGAAGCGGTAACTGGGATAAACGCATATTGCAAAAAGAAGTGTTTTGGATTTAACATTTAAATGCTACACTACTGGGTTGGGATCCCTTCAAATAGGGGAGGCAGGTAGCGGCTCCTGGCGGCATGGTGGTGGCATTTCAGGCTCTGAAGAGATCTTGAGGGCTTTGTATTCAGCACATCTTCCATATCTTCCTATAGGTATAGTAGATTTTTCATTTGCTTTAATAAGATTGAGTTAAATGTTAACCATTGGAGCTTGCTTAAGGGGTTATATATACATATGTCTCTTTGTAGATTAATACATGATTGGCTAGAGGGTATCTACTATCCAGGAAAGCCATAATACAGATCATTATCCCACACCAGAAAGAGTATTACTAAGGCATCCAGTCACTATTGGTGGGCTGATCCTGGGCAATTGACCCTTTGCTGAATATGTAAGTAAGGTCTGTTACTTGTGTTGTTCCCTTTATTGGCTGTCTTACCAGTTTCCCAAGACCGGGGTCCTAGCTGTGGACTGCTTGGGCCTATATGCCCCACAAATTAAGGTCATGGAGCCAATATCTAGACCTTAATCCTATAGAAAATGTATGGAGGGAGCAGAAACTTTGAGTTGCCAAGCGACAGCCAAGAAACCTTAAGGATTTAGAGATGATCTATAAAGAAGAGTGGACCAAAATCCCTCCTGAGATGTGTGCAAACCTGGTAATTAAATACAAGAAATGTCTTACCTCTGTGCTTGCCAAGAAGGGTTTCTCCACCAACTACTAAGTCATGTTTTGCTTGGGGATCAAATACTTATTTTACTCACTGAACTCAGTTTAGAACATTTGTCTAACGTGTATTTTCTAGATATTTGGTAAATCGGTAAAATTACAAAATCTGCAGGGAATCAAATAATTATTTTCCTCACTGTATGTGTTTGTATATGTTTAATAAAGCATTACATTTTACGAATTATTGTTGTAGTGCCTATAAAGTCCATAAGCCTTTTTTTCTTCATTTGTATTAGTTAATATTAGGACAAGGCACATTGGACTTTTTACTGTGTCCCCACAGTAACCACCCTGTGTTGGGAGCATTCATTTGCAATCTATAGGTTACAGAATGCTTAGCAGACTTACAAATGATTTATGCCAGAGCAAATACAAATCATTAGTGACGTAAGGTGAAGATGGTCAGTCCATCGATGGTGTTAAAACCAGCCGAATATAAAGATTAAAACTGTCAGTATGGCATATAAGAATAGATTGGATTAGAATTTAGTAATGAGTCTATCAACATCTTCAAAACCAGATGAACATAGAGATTAAAACTGATAGTATGGCATTTAAGAAAAGAAGGGATTAGTACTTTAGAATAAAAAAGGAAATAGATGTATTATGTTTATATTGATTATTTGCAGGTGGATGTAGATGTAGAGCTTAAGATAACAGCAAAGCAACTGGGCATTCCTTACATGTCTGCATCATCATTACCGGTTAGATAAATTTTAGATTACAGAGGAAAGAATGGATGAAATAGTAGGGGATCTAATTTTAGTATGGTTTATTTCAAGATCCCCTAAAAAAATCAATAGTAGATGGCATTAACATCCTCTGATTTAATTTAAAATGGGGTAGAATATGGCTTTGAGACTATTACATTCAGAAATTGCAGTAACTGTTATTGTCTCCAATAGAGACAAACTCAGCTTCTAGAAGAAAATACAGTTTTATTAAATAAAATGCACTAAACTACTACATAATGCTAAACATAAAATACATTCAAAAGAAAACTTGTTTATTTGCACTTCTGAAAATCTGACATTTTTACAATATACACTTTCAACCCTTTTTTATCATTTTTAGCATCTCAGTGCTTCTGATGTCCTCCAGTATTTTGTTAGCCACTTCCTGTTTACATGAGCTAAAGCTAGCATCAGCTGCATATCATTGCTCTGAATCAAATTTTGACAGTAACAATCAGGGGCGGACTGACAACTCATGGGGCCCCCGGGCAATAGGGGATCATGGGGCCCCTGTGTCCTCGCCCACACTCAAACCACACTCAAAAAAGCCTATGAAAGGTATCAGGGACATCTCATGGGCCCCCTACTGACCCCGGGCCCTCTGGCAGTGCCTGAGTTCCCCAATGGTCAGTCCGCCCCTGCTAACAATAGGGGTGCATATGAAAATGCAGGAGCACCATTGAATAACTGCTGTCACTTCATAACAGGAAGTTCCTGAACAAGGATCTTCATTGCAGGATCAACATGTATACTTTTATGAAAAACTTCTGATTTTAAATGACCCTATCACCACTGGGTCACTTTTACTCAGCCCCTTCCCACCATACATATGCAAATATGTGGCCCCACTGGACTGGGCTTTTTTCTATGGGGCCACATATTTGTGTATCTGTCTTTGTGCTGGGAGTGCGCCTCATGGTGTACTCCCAGCACAGAGCCCAGGGTTTTACTGAGAGCACTGGATCCCATACTAACAATCGGGACTTGAAACTCCCAATTCTGGGTCACCGTATTGCTGTGATAGGATCTGACTGGCTATCAAAGTGATCACTCACTGTGAAGCCAGCCCTCCCCCCCCCCGTGTTTTTTTACATTTTATCTCTCTCTTTTCAGAGAGAAAAAAAGATAACAGTATGTTGAAAATAAAAATAATAATAATACTAATTTTATTATTATTAATAATAATAATAATAATAAAATAAAAAATACCTAGATCAAGGTTTGATCTAGGTCAGTGCCAGGGTTAATGTTTGGGTCAAGGTCAGGAGCAAAGGTCAAGGTCAGGGTCAGTATTTTTTTAGGCAGGTTTTATTTTTTTTTTTAATTAGCATCAGCGTCAGTTAATCTCAGTGTGTTTTAGGTAGGATGAAAAAAAAAAAAAAAGCATAATGCGCAATACTGTTTCTGGGCTGTTCTACGGGTACAAACAACAACTAACATATGTGGTATCACTGTGATCATCAGGAGCAGGAGAATTTATTTTGGGTTGTTCTTTGGTGGTAGGCTATGGTAGTAGCAAGAACTTTACAGCTACATTTTTTTTTTTAAATACTCCTTTGGGCCAGTTTTCCTTTGATAGTAAAAAAATATTCATTACCATTTACCACCAGATTAAAGCCCAATTTGTCCTTAAAAAAAACAAGGTATAATCCACCTAGCTGCACAAAGTAGTTGTGATGATATGAACAGGTTTTACTAACACATGTCAAAGTTGCAAAATTGTGCTTAAGCATTAACATCTGCTTTACCCTTAGGCGCAAAGGGGTTAATAGCTCATCTGTGAAAGAAGCGGATTGACTTACCGTAACCTTATCTTACTAATTATATCAGATGAGTCTCATTGCTGTGGTTTCTCTTTTCTGCTTGTTCTGTAGTGATGTTCTAACTTCTGGGAACAACAGTGGCCAAGTAGAGGGACAGTTATTCTTTATACCTAGAAGTGTAGAATACTTGCAGCAGATCATTTTTCAGAACATGAGTTGGAAGAAAGGTGACCTATTGTGACCTATTGTGTAAAAGTGACAGGATTCAAAGCAGCTTTTAAAATTACAATAAAGCATATCTAAACCCAAAACCAAAAAAATTATATATTGCAGCCTACTAATCTTTATATGCGGTGGATCGTTTTTGACCAGATAATACACGTGTCTTTCTTGCGTAAACTACTAGTCCTATCAGTCCACCATGTAATGGAAATGAGCAATGGCAGATATGTTTTAAACGTAAAGTTCAGCCTGTGTGACAAACATGGCCCCATCCATAGATACAGCAGATAAATGAGTGTAAAAATGAAGGGAAAGGAAGTGTGTTTTTCACAAGATTACCAAGTAGAGATGTGCACAATGAAAAAATTTGTTTATTTTTGGATTCTTTTGTTAAATAAATAATTTCATATCATCATATTTGTTATATTGAAATGATTTGTTTACAGAATTTGTTTCGTATATTTGTTATTTCCAAATCGATTTGTTATTTTCAGAATTTATTTCAGATTTATTTGTTATAGGTCTTTATGTTAATTTGGTGACTTGCTTGAAACTTTTATGTGAATTGTTTGTGAATTTGATGCAAGCTGCTTGTGACTTCCATGTGACCAGCTTGCAACTGGCTAATCATAACACCAGAATGTAAATAAAAGAGGCATTGAGGAAAAAACAGCATGGAGTCTCCCTCTGATCTATTCCAGGCCTTTCAGTTTTGTATGGATTTTAGGGAGGACCTCATGCAAAAAATAAATGCATGGGGTCCCCCCCCAAAATCCATACCAGGCCCTGGTGACAGCCATGACAGACCAGGAAAGGGGGGTACAAGCAAGCACCCCTCCTCCTGAACCATACCAGGCCACTTGCCCTCAACATGGGTGGGTGCTGTGGCTCCCACCCACCCAAAGCACCTTGTCCCCATGTTGGTGAGGGCTAGGGCTTCTTCCCCACAATCCTAGCTTGGTGATTGTGGGGGTGCGAGGGGTGACTTATCAGAATCTGGAAGCCCCTACTCATTCACCAAAAAAAGTCAGAAGGAAATAAAAAACACAGTTTTTGACAAGTCCTTTATTAATACAAATAAGTAAACATGTTTCCTGATGTAAAACCAGCATCAATCAAAATGAACGCCAACCCGCTCAAAAGAAAAATCCTGCAGCCTCCCAAACTTGACCAGTCCCATCAAGAGACACTAACAGATGACAGCCGATTTTCCCCATTGCTATGTAAACATGGGGGTGGGGAAACCTGGTGAAATCACAGGGTGATCAGGTCCCCATGACATCACTCAGAGACCCCCGGCCATAACATCATAGGGGGCGTTATCACCTTTTGATGGCAGCAGGGTCATGTTCGTTAAGGACATGGAGGCTGGCCGCCCAATCCTTGATAACCAACTATTAACGAATCAGTTTGGATCATTTATTATTTCAGATGTTTCAGACATCCGAATGAAACAAATGATTTTTGTTGTTTTGTTGTCATTTATTTCAGATTCATTAAAATTCATTATTTTAGTTATTTGAATATTTGGATACATCTGAATCCCCAAATAAAAAAAATGACATCCAAATTTCGATTTGTAACAAAACAAATCGCTCATGTCTATTATATTACTAGGTGAACACAATTGGAAAGAAGCCTTAAAAAATGGATTCATCTAATACATCTAAAGACTGGTAAGCTGCAATATACACTATCTCTCTCTTTCTCTCTCTCTATTGGGGTTTAGAATTGATTATTGAACAACTTGCTGTATATTAGATGTTACTGATTAGGGTTTTATCTACTTTAAGTTTAAAATTATTTCCCAATTGTGTACAAAGACATTGAATCATATAGTTCTTGTTTCAAATGCCATACTGAGAAAGCTACTTCATGTTAATGCACCAAGTTAACGTTACCAGTGTTTGGATGCCCAGTCTGAACCCCACTGAAATCAATGTGGGACAAATCTCAGATATCAGTAATGAACATTTTCTAGGCGAAAAGGCAGGGGATTGGCAAACAAAGGTAATGAGGGCTGGGCACTGCCCTAGGCAACAAGTTCCAAAGTAACATCACTTTTTTAAAATTCCCTTTGGCAGAAAGCAGCAACTTTACTAATGCTTAAAATGAAAAAAAAAATGTCCAATTCCCTTAACCACTTCAATACTGGGCACTTATACCCAATTCCTGCCCAGGCCAATTTTCAGCTTTCAGCCCTGTCGCACTTTGAATAACAATTGCACGGTCATGCAACACTGTACCCATATGACATTTTTATCATTTTTTTTCACACAAATAGAACTTTCTTTTGGTGGTATTTAATCACCACTGTGCTTTTTATTTTTTGCTAAATAAAACAAAAAACACCTTAAACGTTTGAAAAAAAAGCACTTTTCTTTATTTCTGTTATAAAATTTTGCAAAGAAGTAACTTTTCTTCAAAAAGTTACATCAAAATGTATTCTGCTACATTTCTTTGGTGAAAATAATAATAATAATTTAATTTGTATTTTTTTTTTTTATTACATTTTTTCTTTTTTTTTACTATTTTATTTTTCAGCACACTGCGACCAAAGCAATACAATGTTACCATAGTATCAATGAACTACTCTGAGCAAGTGATCAGGATTTTTTTTTTCTTTTTACACATTGTGATTGCTTATACCAATGTATTTAATTGATATTTGCAATCGTTGTTACTGAATGAAACTGATTCATTCAGTCTTTTGCTGTGATTAGCTGTGACTGGGCAAAGCTAATCACATGATACAGATGGGATGTGATTGGCCCTGGCTGTACCATATGACTGCTTTGACCAATCACAGCTAATAACACAATTGTATACAATGAATGGCATGACAGGAAGCCATCCATTGTATACAATGGACATGTGATCTGCTGTGATTGGTCACAGTGGTCACATGACACTGGCAACGGGCCGGTGTAGTGATATGTTATCGGCTGTGTCCCGTGGACACAGCCAGTGACAGATCGTGCCACTGCATGACCCCGTATCCGCGTGAGCGGCTCGTCTTGACAGGACGTCACATGACTCCCAGTCACAACGGCGAGGTGTTAAACAACATGCTTTTGGGGATGCCGTGAACCTGCCTATAAAGTGATGCCTCTGTACACTGTATACCACCTACTACAGTAACGTTTACTGCTGGTAATTGGCATCCCCCAGCTGCTTCCTTCTGTTTGTAAACAAATAGCCATGGATTTCCTTCATCTATTTCTATATCATTTTTTAGATCAGGGTTTGGTATAGCTTTAAATAGAGGAAATTAAAAAAAAAAATCTGGTTTGGATTTTTTTTATATACAGTATATACACCAGCCTATTTCTCCTCTCCTTTGTTAACATTTTGCTGTCAACTAGAATTGGCTGGACAAGGATGACTCACTGGTTGTTTGGATGCCAGTGGCCACAGGCTTCCTAACAACCAGCTAGAGCAGGAAGCTTTCACATTTGGTAACGGTAGTAATACTGTTGCTAAATGTTTCACTTCTTGCTGTAGCCGGAGGTTCGGCTTTACTTAACACCCGGTTAACTCAGCTATCCAAACTTGAATCTCTGATCTTGATTTGTGGTTGGTCTTGTTCAAAGATCTCAGTGAGATTCTAGTGAAATATTGTCATTCATTTTCTTTTTATGATCTATTCTCTCTATGTCTCTGTATTAATAAAATATGTGCACCAGGTTTTTGGTCTTGTCTTTGCTTCTTTCTACTATTGTTTAAAATGCATGACAATAGTTGCTGTGTGTCATTGTATAAACTTTTTGCACATCAAAATTTAATAAAAGAATCTTTGCTGTTTAAAAAGTCTCTCAGTGAGGGTCGAAAGTAACATTTTTAGTGGCTTTAGAACTACTATGTGTAACTAAAATAGTAGAGCATATTCACTGAGCCTGTCTTAGCCTGCATTCATACCTAAACAGAGCATATTCCCATTGATTTTGAAGTATTTATTCAGGTTTTACAGGCATTTTCAGGTGTATTACAGGCATTTTTTGCATGTGTATCAAACTTCAGTAAATTTTTCCTTCCTCTGGAAAAGGGGAAGAGGGTAGTTCTGTTGGAGTAAAGGAATTCTTCGGATGTTCACAGGCATTGACACTGAAAGTCATTTGGTTACAATGGAAATGTGAAATGCAGTGTATATAAAATATTATGCTTGACATAAAAGTACATCTCGTTCAGTAAATAAACTAAACTTCCTTTAAAAATGTGTGGTGATCCAGAAGCAGCAGGAAGAGTATTTCATGAATGAGAGTTCAGGAGAAAAAAGCTGCTTGCAGAAACTGTCATCTACTGTATACCAACAATTACCCATCTGTAGGAGGTACAAGATGGAGCCCAAACTAAACTGGAACCTCTGTAGTTCCCTTAGTAACAGAAATGCATTTTTCCATAGTTTGAAAACTGCCTTGAGAAGTACAGTGTTACGTGAATTGTGTTCTAGTATTTGCTTGTCTTCAGCAGAGAAAACTTGCAACAATAATTTATGGCTTTACATAATGTCTCAGAAATATTTAATTAAGGTCTTCATATTATATAGTTTTATGTCATAGATATACTGTATTGTTTATTATTGTAAAAAAAGCATATTCCACACTTTTTTCTTTCAATTTTTCAAGAAAAAAAAACAAAAGCCGGCTTTGGAAAAAACTGAAAAAAAAAAATTCCCATTTTTTTTCAGTTTTTTTTTCCAGGCCTTCCCATCTCAAGTTAGGTGTAGGGAAAAAGGGCTCAGGTGTGTCTTTTATGTAATGGAAAAGAGGAAGGGTGAGGTTTCTGTAGTCATTTTCTATGTCTATTGTCTTTATACAATAGGGCAAGTAAAAATTTGCAACTAGACAAGAAGGGTACTACTAACAGACTCACCAGTTGGAAAAAAAGTTTGAAAAAGGAAACCTAATGCAGTCACCATATCTATATTACATTTTTGTTTATGGTTACCTAATATTTCAAATCCTTTTTGTCTCTCAATGAACTTAAACAGTCTCTCTTTCAGATAAACAGATTTCATTGTATATTTTTCTTCTTCTAGATGTTATCTTATCTTTTGTTCTTTTATAGCCAGTTGGTCATTTGTTCATATCTATCAACATAATTGGAACAAATGGAAATGTACTCAGTATGTCTAGCATTTATCTGACATATAAAAATGCTGATGCCTGCGGGAGAGGGTTGCAATAATTTGCATTTTCTAAAGGTAGGTGTTCTGAAGGAATGAAAGTATCTAAATTCAAATTTTTTTCTCTAGTTTTATATTGAGTAGATAAGGGGTTGAGTTTTTATTTCTGTAAATAATGTACATGCTGGGGAACATCATTCTTTCTATTTGTTCAGGTGCACATTAGTGGGGCAGAAATCAAATGGGAAATTCAAGATTTTACAGTTGTCAACAGAATAAGAGGAGTGGGGAAATATTCCAAAACAGACATTTTTTCTGGTGACAGCTGTCTCAGAGGGAATGTACCCTCAAACTGGAAGAATTTCATTCTACTTGTCAAGTCACCATGATACAAGGTGAAGTGTAATCTCCTCAACAGGACAAAGACTGCAAAAAACTTTTGTTTTCAGATATACCCTGAAGTAAAAGTAAACCCAATCACTAAAGTTTCATAACTAAGTATAATTAATTTCCAATGTCCTTAAATATATTTTTGTAAAAAAGAGAACCTGATGATCCTGATGACAATGCTTTGTCCTTGTTTTCCAGTTGTTCTTCTGTAGACAGCACAAATAAACACATCCTCAAACCAGATGCCTTGTACCAAAATGGAAAAATACTCACAATATGGGAAATAAGCCATAAAAAAAAATATTATTTCGGTATATCAATAACCCACCAAAAATAAATAAAGTGACCTGACTTTGGCTACCAACCCTTTCCTAAAGATAATTCAATGGAATAGCATGACACATTTGGATAGAAATACATGAAATGCAACTCTCTTCAATGATAACATATTGAAAGTATGAGCAAAAAAAAAAGAAGTTCTGTAATTTTAATGTGACATGCAAAATTGAGATACTTGGGAAAAGGATACAAGGAGTACGAAGGAATAAAGCAGAAGAATAATCACCTATTATTATTATAATACAGGATTTATATAGCGCCAACAGTTTGCGCAGAGCTTTACAATTTAAGGGGGACAGTACAATTACAATACATTTCAGTACAGAAGGAATAAATAGATTCCTAAAAGATAAATGCGCTTATCATTTTTGCCCCCTTCCCCTGACCTAACCTAACCCACTCTCCCACTCCAGAGGTGCATATTTACCTCAGTCTGATGGTGTTTATTTGCATCCATTACTTTAAGCTGTAGGTGTGGGCAAGCAGTGAAGACATATGGAGCCAGATCTAAACAAACACTGTCACAGCCATTCAATTGAGGTAAGTTTACATCAGATGAGGGGAAGGAGGGTTAGGTTAGGTCAGTGGAAAGGGTTAAAGGGAGGCTTCCCATTCTCTACAGTTTGCCAAAGATTCACAAGAATCCTGTCAGTAACCTGGCTATGACCAGAGATGTGTGGACTGACATAGGGAACACCAGGCTTCAGGAGTAATGAAAATAATACCAATTTATTTGTGAGACCCCTACACCCAATACAAACACGAACAGCAACAAGAGTAGTCAGGCCAGCCGGGGTCATACACGGGGCACAGAGCAGGTAGCAGGTTTAGCAGGTAGCAGGTAACAGAGGCTCAAGAAAAACACCAAGGCACTTATCGCAGGCCTGGTTGCTGTTTAAATACACCTCCTGCAATCAGCCTCAGGTGATAGCTTGATTGCAGGAGGTGAGATCCTGGCTGCTGAACGGCACTCACTGGTAGGGACTGGTACTGCAGCCCACAGAGCAGGTGAGCCACAGCACCACCAGCGGTGAGCCCTTTCCTGACAAATCCTGTGAAACCACCTAGCAGACCCATAGTCAGTGGGATTAATTCTCTATGCTCTAAGATTGGAGCTTACATTGACTATTATCTTCAACCATTGGTGACGCATACTCCGTCTTATTTAAAAGACACAAAGCAAGTTTTGAACACTATTAAAGATGTTGTTACCACTCCTTCTATATTTTTGGTTATGGCTGATGCTGAAGCCTTATACAGCAACATTGACCATAAAGAAGGAATGAGAGCCGCTGAATTCTACCTTAGAAATGATAGCTCTTTAACCACAACACATATTGACTTTATCATGAATTTACTAGAATTTGCGATGAATAAGAACTATATGTGGTTTGACAACAAATACTTTTTGCAGATTAAGGGCATGGCGATGGGGGCCAAATTTTCCCCCAGCCTTGCCAACTTGTTCATGTCTTACTGGGAAGAGGAGATCATATACTCTAGGGACTGGCCAGAACTGGTCTTCTATAAAAAGGTATATTGACGATGTTCTCCTTCTATGGGATGGCAGTGAACAATCCCTTAACTTTTTTGGTACTTTAAATTTTAATGACAGTAACATTAAGCTCACATATAATTATAGTACTGTGGAGGTCAACTTCCTAGCTCTTACCTTGATGAATAAGAATGGCAGAGTCACTACTAAATCTTATTTTAAATAATCAGATCGCAATAGTTATATAGAAAAAATGAGGAAGGGTTGTAACAGCGCAAACACTGCAAAGTCCTGGGAAATGGTAGTATGGGTGATGGTGGTATTAGTGGCTACTGTATGAAGAGCGTAGGATTCCGTGTGGCACTGAGGGCAAGGCTTCCAAATAAGCTGTAGCAACTTCTGTAGATGAGAAAAAGGAGAGAAGCGCCTCTAAGTGCAATAAGTCTTTTAATTCAAGTCTAAATGTAGAAACACTCACATGTGTGAAGTAATCATAAGCATAAAAACCGTGGTTAACAATAGTTAACGGTGGGGTGGTAACCCGGGTGAAGAGCCGTCATCTCTCTGCGATGTGCGGAGGTCAGCTCTCGGCTGGAACAGCGTGGTGGCTGGAGGGGGAACAAGCCTTGAAAAAGGAGTGCACTTCCGCCTTCCACGGCCAGTGCATGCTCCGAAACGCGTCGCAGTGCACCCTGGGATCTGACGTCATCACGGCCACGCCGCCGCTACGTTCCAGCGTGCGTTCTATCCGGCTTTGAGGGAGGACGTGCATGAAGGCTGGCCTCACCACTGTTCCCCCTCCAGCCACCACGCTGTTCCAGCCGAGAGCTGACCTCCCCACATCGCAGAGAGATGACGGCTCTTCACCCGGGTTACCACCCCACCGTTAACTATTGTTAACCACGGTTTTTATGCTTATGATTACTTCACACATGTGAGTGTTTCTACATTTAGACTTGAATTAAAAGACTTATTGCACTTAGAGGCGCTTCTCTCCTTTTTTGCAATAGTTATATACCCCTGGATAGCTGCCATCACCCCAACTGGCTTGCCAATATCCCTAAGGGGCAGCTTTTAAGATTGAGAAGAAACTGTACTGACATAGATGATTTTCATTTACAAGCCTCGATTCTAAGAGACAGGTTCCTGGAAAAAGGCTACAATAATGACACTTTGGTGAATACCATTATATCAGTGGCCAATATGAACCAGGAAGAACTTCTTGACACTAACCGCAAAGAGGCTAAAAATATTGTATGCCCTTTTATTACAACATTTTTTATGCAACATAGATCCATACGGCATATACTTAAGAAAAATTGGGGTATATTAAAGGCAGATCCAATACTAAGAAAAATCTTACCTGAAGTACCAGAAGTTATTTTTTGTAGGCCAGCTACTTTGCGAGATAAGATATCACCCAATATCATTAACCCACCTGCCAAATCCCTCCCTTTATTTAATATGAAGGGATTTTATCCTTGTAATAAGTACAACTAATGGGATTAGAAAGAAAAAGATTAATACCTACCACTCTAATCAAACTAACAAGACATACGATATCGACAAGTTTGTCTGTTGCAACAGCAAATTTGTAGTATACTTATTAGAATGCCCATGCTCTAGGCAATATGTGGGTCGAACTAATAGAAGGCTGAGGGATCATCTCCGTGAGCATTTTTATAACATCAAAAAAGGCTATAAGGAGCACTCTCTGTCCTTACACTATAGACGATACCACAACAGAGATCCCTCGTCACTCAAATTTGTCGGATTAGATATTGTTACCCCACACCCAGGGGCGGACTGACAACTCATGGGGCAATAGGGGATCATGGGGCCCCTGTGTCCTTGCCCAAAAAGGTACCAGGGGCATCTCATGGGGCCCCCTACTGATCCCGGGCCCTCAAGTTTCCAAATGGTCAGTCCACCCCTGCCCACACTGGAGAGGGACACATAAAACTAGGGCAGTCTCTCAGTTGGAGACAAAATACATTTTTGAGTTAGGTACTTTGCACCCTGCAGGACTCAACATTGAACTGGATCTGAATTGTTTTATAGACAATAGTTTATATACATTTTATATGTCATATCCTCTGGTTATTATATTTGTTTTATTCAACTTTTATTGTTCGTCCTAGTATACCATGGAATGAATTATGCTAGTATATGTCTGCCTTTCAAATGTATTACTTTTATGTTATTTGATATGTATGATTTTAGTATCTCCATTTTTATTCTTTCCATGTGGAATTTTGCCAAATAGCCGGATGTCTTATATACCGAATACTATTTATCATATATTTAATGTAATTTTATCTATCATTTATTAGTGCTTGAGGAACAAGACAATATTCCTCTATATACACATTATGGCGATAATTGGTATTTTAATGTATTAATTTTTGTCCGGATATTATTAACTTAACTAATTTAGATCTTTTTCCGAACAAGATTTTATATATAATAATATTTTTATAACAATAATATTTATATTATTAATTTGACACCTGCACTTTATGGCAATTTATCGCACTAACTAATGAATGTACATATATAGTTAGTAGCAAGATGACGCAGGCGCGCATGCCAATATACATTTCTAGGCTTCAATGAAATGGCGCCTATTAACATGTATGCGCTAACACGCCAAGATATATTTCTGATTTGTAAAAGCACCACTGGCAAAATGGTGCTTATGCGCACGCTAACTAAACAACCATAGGCTTCAACAAAATGGCGCTGGCTAACGCGCATGTGCCATTGCGCCTATATAAATCCGTCAATCTCATCATGGCATCAATCGGTTCCATCCTCTAATCAAGTGCGTGCGCACGTAATGCATAAGGGGGGTCCAGGACGTTGTGACGCTACGCCGCCGGAGCCACGTGGAGGCCTGGTGGCCATCTTTGATTTTCTACAGGTTAGTTTCACTTCTACACCCTGATGCTGTTTTTAGCTCCTGCTTGTTTGCAAACATACTCTTAACCAATAAACATATTATTTTCAATACTACACTATGGGCATCCTTCCCTGACTCCCCGAGAGGAGTATTTATTCACAGAGCCCTTGCCAATAGGAGGAAGACTTGCTGTTAGCAGACAGCTCCACCCATCCCCTAAATAGGGACCTCTGGCTATCTGGATCGGATTAATCCTGACTTCTGGGCACCTGATGATGACCACCCTGAGGGAGGACTACCAAATTTGACCAGACCTTTACCTGATGAGGATACTTCTGGATATAATAATATATAACGCGTATTATTATTATACTTCTGGTGAGTGCGCAATTCAGCTATTAATCACGGAGTACCACCATTGAGTCCACTAGTCATCTGGAACTTTTACAACTGCACAGACTGTTCATATTGAATCACTGCAAATACATATTGTCATTTTTAGCACTGCACTATTTATTCTTTATGTTATTTAAGGCCTGTGTTGGTACCTTGAGTGCACAGCAGCTGTTTGGATAGCGCTCCCTTTTTCCATTGATTTTTCATTGGCTTTGTGCATTGTTGACAATCACAGCAATCATAAGTGTTTACATTTAAAAGCACTCCATTCTTAACGTGGACCTCAAACTCATTTCGAAAATGCTAGCAACCCGATTGATTCCGTACATCTCGAATTTGATTCATTTAGACCAAGCAGGCTTTGTACCATCTTGTGAAGCTAGCGACAACACAACCAGGTTTTTAAACCTAATTCACGTGGCACAATCCTCTGAGCGGCCCTTTTTATTGCTCTCCACAGTCGCAGAGAAAGCCTTTGACAGGGTGGATTGGCATTTCATGCAGACACAAAGACCTGGGACCCCACCTGTTGGGGTTGATCCTATCCCTGTAGTCACATCCATCAGCATCAGAAAGGGTAAATGAGACTCGGTCGGAGTACTTTAAGATTACAAATAGTACGAGACAGGGCTGTCCTCTATCTCCGATAATTTTTATTCTCACCTTGGATCCCTTTCTCTGCTCGGTCAGAAGAAACCCTGATATTGCTGGATACGACAAACCCTCAGGACATCACAAACTCGTTGCTTCCGTGGACAAACTGATTTTTTTGTTACTCACTCTAATACAACTCTACCTTTCATTCTGCGGGAACTGCGTATTTATGGATAGCTTTTGAATTGCAAAATAAACTTGATTAAATCCGCTGCTCTCAATGTCACAATTCCACCCTTCAATCTCTCTGACACAATTTCTATTTTCATAGGGCAGACTGCTCAATCACATACTTGGGTACCAAGATCATTTATGATCTGGCAGATATATACCAGGCAAATTTTATTTCCTTGCTTCAAAACATTACTCGAGACCTGAAATGGTGGCATATGTTGATGTTGACATGATTTGGGCACTGCAACATCTTGAAAATGATGATACTTCCCTGGATTCTCTATCTGCTTCAGGCCATACCGTTGACCATTCCCATGCCCTTCTTCAAATGCATCCGTTCTTTATTTTGGGAATTCCTATGGTCCAAGAAGCTTGGCATGGCTTAAATTTCAACTATTCCCTCACCCCAAGGTTAGAGGGGGTTTGGGCCTCCCAGATATAACGCGTTATTACCAGGCTGCCCACCTCACAAGGATAGTGAACTGGCACTGTAATGGAGATATGAAACAGTGGGTGGGCATGGAGAGCGAGGACACTGCCATCCCTCTCTGGGGCATATCATGATTGAGTTCTCGGATTCCAGTAGAGTTACAGGGCACAATTCACTAAGCGGTATCTTACCTCATCCAAGTATGTGGTAGGATACCGCATAGCATTCTTTTAAAAAAAGTTTGAATTCACTAAAAAATGCTACGAAAATACTGCATGAGTTTTTTTTATCAAGTTATGCGATATTTTAGTGGTGAAAAACATGCATTAATGTTTCAGCTATCAGCTTTTTAAACTACAGGTTTTTTTTTTTGTAAATGGGTAGCGGTACCATGTACCCCATACTCATTCACATGGGGGCGGGGAGCTGGGGGCCCCTAAAGGGGCTTCCAGATTCCGATAAGCCCCCTGCCCGCAGACCCTCACAACTACAGCCCACATGCTGGCGTTGTGCCCAAGACATCAGTACATTAGCTCACATTTTCTGGTTTTGCCCCGGAATACATCCCTTGTGGGAGGATGTGACGGCCACAATTAAGCAATTGACATCCATAGATCTGAGTGGAAACCCAGCAGCCTGCCTCATCCACCTGATGGAGAGGCCCATTCGAAGTATAAGGCTTCTCTTATAATTCATTTGGTGAATGCGGCCAAGGCTTGCATCCCCATTATGTGGAAGCAGACACAATACCCGACTAGGTCACTGAGGTATTCCAAAGTCAATGATATTCTTCATATGGAATACCTGACAGCTACCCTACATAACACTGAGGAAACCTTCAGAGAAAGATGGAGACCCTGGAGACATTTTTCATGTACAGATAACTAGCAGGTCATGTCACAAGCTGCCCCTGACTTACCTTAAAGTGCCCCGTGGAGGGCCTAAACTTTTGTCCTTAAAGATGGGAACCGAGGACATCCCCCGGAGAGTGACTTGCCTTCCCTCCCCTTTCCCCCCTCCCCCTTTTCCTTTTTTTTTCTCTCTCTCTATCTCCCTTTTTCTTCCGCCTCTTTTAATCTATTCCCAATTTTCTTCTCTCATACTCTCTGCTACCTTTATTTTTTTTTAGGTATCAAGTGTTTCGCCAACAAATTCAGGCAGCTTTACATGATTAAACCGCAAGTAGAACAGTATGTTAGAATGTTTTATCTTTTCATACAACTTGGAACATCTAATTGAAGTACATCGGTTTCATGACTCAATGTGAAGCGACCTTCCTGTTGACTTGCGCTTAGCGGCAGTTGGAAATGTGATGTAGTTATCAACTCTATGTCTCTGTATTATACATTGATGTTTACATTAACATTTGTAAAGAAGTATCCAGAAACAAATAAAGAATTTAAAAAAGCCCTCCATTAAGCTGGTCATATATTATACAATTTTTTTTAGATTTACCTTCAGCAATGTAGTACAAGGACCTATCAAAGAAAATATAAAAGTGAGCGCTAGATAAAAAGCTGCTATGCGCCAATAAGTACCAAAGGACTCTGCAAAGAACATATAAAAAGGGGCGCAGCGCTAAAACACAATATAGCTAATATACATGCATATATAGCAAATAGAATAAGTGATAATAATGTGCCAAGAACTGTGCAAAAAAGCAATATAAGTCCTTAAGTAATAGATGGTGACTCAAAAAACATGCGTCTTCCGGTGATCAGAATAATTGAATCATGCACTCACCAGATGCATAATTCAAATATGCATATAGATGATATCCCGATATCCAAGCGGAGTTATCTTAAAACCGGATAAGGTCATCATCTGGGTACATCAGTCCGTCCAGGTTTCTCCTTATGGATCGTGTGTTTCCACACTAAAACACCTCTCAGCTGTCCCCTAGGTGGCTCTGCAAGTGATGGACTCAGCAGGGTCCCAAGAAAGAAAGCCAGGATGGTGTGATATCGTTTTAAATAAAATTTAATGATCCAAAACAAAAACAAGGATAGCATATACAAAACTGACCAAAGGTGTACAAAGATGGCCGCCGCTCCATGCGGTGGCGTGATGTCTGGGGTATGCTGCTCTTACACTGACGCGTTTCGTGCCATATGCACGTATTCATAGGGAGTGTGTCAGCTAACCAGACATCTGCTCCTAGCCCTGTATAAGTAGTAAATGGCAATCGCATAAGCGCGTCCGCCATTTTCTCAGCGCCCTCGCGCATTGCACAGGACCGACATCGCTACGACGTCTGCATCATAGTCCAGCGCCATTTTGTTGTGGTCTTAACCATAACCACCGGCGGCTACGATACCAGCCGCAAACACAGCTGAGTGATGGACACGATGTCATTCCACCATAGTCCATAGCAGCTGTTGGCCATAATATTATACACAGGGCAGGAATAAAACACAAAGGATACAGTGAAGACACCCAATAGATCCATACCAAAACGGTTATTATGAAAACTTATAAACAGTAAATACATATATAAAGATGAATTAACATCGATATATGTTAAATGCATGAATGCTGGTAAATGCATATTCCTTAAAATTATGCCAAACTTTACATGTTGCAAATAACTATGTCATAGTCATAAGGTGTCTCCAGTGTAGATATACAATAAAATACAGTTAAAAATAATAACACAAAATATATATTGAGGTATCTGAACACATAATATATAAAATAAAAAACCCCAATATACATGGAATACATATTATCCATACAGACGAAAATGCATAAGTAAATAGAGGCTCACAGTGACCAAGAACCTCATCAAGGTAAACCACATGATTAGATATAATGTGTAGTATAAAAAGACTCATAAATACAAGGTTGCACTGTATTTACAGTTCATGATAAATTAAAAATTAATTCGTAATTTAAAAAATATATATATAAAAGATATATTTAGGTATCAAGCGTTGAGATGATAAGTGATTTCTAACAATAATAATAGTTAATAATGAGCTCATCAAATGAATAATCGTAAAAATCCAGTATAAATTAGTATGGAATAAGATAGCGAAAAATGAGTGACTTAATTAAGGTAAATGAAGATGTGAGATGGCAACATATAAACTGTCAAAATTAGCTGTTATCAATAAAACTATTAATGTCAAACTCTACATTATGCCCTTTAGGATAAAAAGTGTCTAATTCATAAATCCACTTAGATTCCTTCTGCGAGACTGATCTCTTTTTATTAGTGCCCCTCCAATGGGTCTTAACTATATCAATTCCAGCAAACGTCAGTGAAGTGGGGTCCTTATTATGGAATAAACGATAATGTTTCGACAAGGAATGCTCCTTGTACCCCTTTTTAATATTACTGACATGTTCTCTTAAACGATCTTTTAATTTCCTCGTAGTTCTTCCAATATATTGTTTCCTACGCGGGCACTGCAATAAGTAGACCACAAATCTACTATTGCACGTAATGAAGCCATCAATATCATAGCTTCTTCCTGTTACTGTTGAGTTGAAATTATCAATACTCTTTTTTCTAATTCCATTACATCTACAAATAATACATTTATTACAAGGAAAAAATCCTTTAAGCCCTGAGAAAAAGGAAAAACTGTTAGGGGGATTAACAACATTGGGGGCTATCTTGTCTCGCAATGTTGATGCCTTTCTAAATGCTATTTCAGGCTTATCAGGCAAGAAATCAGTCAAAACAGGATCGGCTTTCAATATTTTCCAATTTGCCTTGATTATTTTGGAAACAGCCTTATGTTGAATTGAAAAGCCAGTTACAAATGGGCATATTTTCTGTTGTCTCTGCATATTAGCTCCATATAGAATTGACTCTCTCTCCAAATTGGTTACCTCTTTAATAGTACTATCCAATTTCTTTTCATCATAACCCTTTTCTAAGAAGCGATCTTTAAGGATGGAGGCTTGAAGAAGAAACGTATTCTTGTCAGTACAGTTTCTCCTGATCCTCAAAAATTGGCTCTTAGGTATATTACTCAACCACATCGGATGGTGGCAACTATCAAGGGGGATGTAGCTGTTTCTGTCAGTAACCTTAAAAAAGGTTTCAGTAACAATCCTCCCTTCATGATTATACAAAGTTAAATCCAAAAAATGAATACTAACTGTACTATACTCAAATGTGAGCTTAATGTTAAGTGTGTTGTAATTCAAAGTATTAAAAAAATTAACTAACGCTTGTTCCTCGCCATTCCAAATTAAAAATATATCATCGATATATCGTCTATAGAATAAAAGCTCTGGCCAATCTCTTCCATAAATAATGTCTTCCTCCCACCTAGACATGAAGAGATTGGCCAGGCTGGGAGCAAACTTCGCTCCCATTGCAACCCCCTTAGTCTGTAAATAAAACTGGTTATTAAACCAAAAATAGTTCTTGGTCATCGTGAATTCCAACAATTCAAGAATAAAATCTTTCTGTAAAATCGGCATCTCATTAAAATCATCAAGGTAAAACTTTACTGCTTCCATACCATCTAGATGGTTAATATTAGTATACAGTGATGTAACATCAGCAGTCACTAAAAAAGTATCATGTTTAATACTGATGTTATTAATATCCTGTAAAACCTGTTTCGTATCACGTAAATAAGAGGGGGTACTCGTGACTAGAGGTTGCAGAAAATGATCGATGTATTCACCTGCTCTAGATCCAAGTGAGCCAATGCCACTGATGATAGGTCTTCCTGGGGGATTGGTCATACTCTTATGTATTTTCGGTAAGATGTAGAGTATGGGTAATCTCGGTGCAGAGGGGCATAAAAAATCTTTCTCTTTTTTATTTATGATCTTATTATCATAACCTTTATTTAAAATGGTTTTCAATAATTTTTTATACGAATAAAGTGGATTTTTCGATAAAAGAGAATAAGTGTCATTATCACTTAAAATATTATTAACTTCATTGATGTAGTCAAATTTGGATAAAACCACCACACCGCCCCCCTTATCTGCTGGTCTTATCACCAGATCTTTATTTTCCAACAGAGTATCCATAGCTTTCTTACAAGTTACATTGGTTCTCGCTTTCTTTACTTCCAATGTGTTAAGGTCCTTTAGGACTGTATCACGAAAGGCATTAATATACGTTAGTGATTGTGCGGGAGGATTAAATAACGAAGCATTCCTCAAATGAGAATTAATGCTAGTACTTGAGGGATCGTTACGTATAATAGGGTTAGTCAAAAAATACTTTTTAAGGGTTAATTTTCTGACATATTTCCTAATATCAATGTAAGTTTGAAATTTACTCAAAGTTGCTGTGGGTGCAAATTTTAAGGCTTTGCCAAGAAGATTAAGTTCATCTGGTGATAATTCTGTTTTACTAAGATTAAAGATGCCTACTTCATTTACATCTTTCTTTTTTTTGGGTTTGTTGACCCTCTGGCCTCCTCTTTTTCCTCTCCGTGGGCACTCCTTTTCTGTGCCCGTCCTGGGCCTAAAAAAGGCTGCTGTATTTGTTTACCCTCATTTTTCTGATTACCAGAATGGGAGGGGCCAGTTTGTGGGGTTCTAGATTGTTCATAATAAGGTCTGAAACCCGGTTTCTTAAAATTGCGGGCATTTTTTCTTTTATTTCCTGGAACGTAAGGTTTATAATGGTGTTGGTAATAATTATCATTATCACCACCATTATAATGATAAGGCCTTGGATAATAGTTATCTCTATGTTGTTGCCAATTGGGGTGCCAATTGTTACTTCATGAGCCTATGTTATGATCAGCCATAGGATCCAAAGCACTATACCTGTTGGATGTAGGCACATTAAATTCTGAACGACGTTTCACAGGTGTTTCATAGTAATTATTATTACTTTTATTCTGTTTAGGTGGATAACCTCTATTGTTACGAGGAAATTTAGAAGGTTTATTTGAAGATGTGATAAGGGGTGTAGATGGAACCGGTGTGTTAGCCTTATCCTTTTGCCATCTAAAAACATAATCATCCTGATAATCCTTCACATCTCTGGCATACTTTTTACGTTTCTTAATCCTTTGTTCATTTTTCAAATGTTCCATATATGTTTTTAATCGGTCAGACTCTGACTTATATTCGTCTTTATCCTTATGCAGTAAAAGCTGTTCTTTAAGCTTGTTGATCTCTATATCTAGATAGGAAAGTTTCTTTTTCTTTCTAGATATGAGGAATTTCAATAATTCAATACCAGAATTATTGAAAAACTGAAACCACTCAGCTGAACTATTAATATCCTCATGTTCCGGAGGTACATCCCAACGTAGGGATCTCGGGACCATCTTTTCTTTAACATATCTGTCTAAAAATGATGTGTCCCATAATGTTCTAATTTCAGCAGATGTGAGATTTTTTAAGTGAACAAACAAACCCTTCAAATTATATTGTTCAATAGGTGTAGAAAATACACTTAGGCTCACGAAGTAACAATTGGCACCCCAATTGGCAACAACATAGAGATAACTATTATCCAAGGCCTTATCATTATAATGGTGGTGATAATGATAATTATTACCAACACCATTATAAACCTTACGTTCCAGGAAATAAAAGAAAAAATGCCCGCAATTTTAAGAAACCGGGTTTCAGACCTTATTATGAACAATCTAGAACCCCACAAACTGGCCCCTCCCATTCTGGTAATCAGAAAAATGAGGGTAAACAAATACAGCAGCCTTTTTTAGGCCCCGGACGGGCACAGAAAAGGAGTGCCCACGGAGAGGAAAAAGAGGAGGCCAGAGGGTCAACAAACCCAAAAAAAAGAAAGATGTAAATGAAGTAGGCATCTTAAATCTTAGTAAAACAGAATTATCACCAGATGAACTTAATCTTCTTGGCAAAGGCTTAAAATTTGCACCCACAGCAACTTTGAGTAAATTTCAAACTTACATTGATATTAGGAAATATGTCAGAAAATTAACCCTTAAAAAGTATTTTTTGACTAACCCTATTATACGTAACGATCCCTCAAGTACTAGCATTAATTCTCATTTGAGGAATGCTTCGTTATTTAATCCTCCCGCACAATCACTAACGTATATTAATGCCTTTCGTGATACAGTCCTAAAGGACCTTAACACATTGGAAGTAAAGAAAGCGAGAACCAATGTAACTTGTAAGAAAGCTATGGATACTCTGTTGGAAAATAAAGATCTGGTGATAAGACCAGCAGATAAGGGGGGCGGTGTGGTGGTTTTATCCAAATTTGACTACATCAATGAAGTTAATAATATTTTAAGTGATAATGACACTTATTCTCTTTTATCGAAAAATCCACTTTATTCGTATAAAAAATTATTGAAAACCATTTTAAATAAAGGTTATGATAATAAGATCATAAATAAAAAAGAGAAAGATTTTTTATGCCCCTCTGCACCGAGATTACCCATACTCTACATCTTACCGAAAATACATAAGAGTATGACCAATCCCCCAGGAAGACCTATCATCAGTGGCATTGGCTCACTTGGATCTAGAGCAGGTGAATACATCGATCATTTTCTGCAACCTCTAGTCACGAGTACCCCCTCTTATTTACGTGATACGAAACAGGTTTTACAGGATATTAATAACATC
Source organism: Staurois parvus (assembly GCF_062004578.1). Classification (NCBI taxonomy): domain Eukaryota; kingdom Metazoa; phylum Chordata; class Amphibia; order Anura; family Ranidae; genus Staurois; species Staurois parvus. The sequence continues at coordinate 8,678,919 of NW_028319228.1, read as the reverse complement.
AGTATTAAACATGATACTTTTTTAGTGACTGCTGATGTTACATCACTGTATACTAATATTAACCATCTAGATGGTATGGAAGCAGTAAAGTTTTACCTTGATGATTTTAATGAGATGCCGATTTTACAGAAAGATTTTATTCTTGAATTGTTGGAATTCACGATGACCAAGAACTATTTTTGGTTTAATAACCAGTTTTATTTACAGACTAAGGGGGTTGCAATGGGAGCGAAGTTTGCTCCCAGCCTGGCCAATCTCTTCATGTCTAGGTGGGAGGAAGACATTATTTATGGAAGAGATTGGCCAGAGCTTTTATTCTATAGACGATATATCGATGATATATTTTTAATTTGGAATGGCGAGGAACAAGCGTTAGTTAATTTTTTTAATACTTTGAATTACAACACACTTAACATTAAGCTCACATTTGAGTATAGTACAGTTAGTATTCATTTTTTGGATTTAACTTTGTATAATCATGAAGGGAGGATTGTTACTGAAACCTTTTTTAAGGTTACTGACAGAAACAGCTACATCCCCCTTGATAGTTGCCACCATCCGATGTGGTTGAGTAATATACCTAAGAGCCAATTTTTGAGGATCAGGAGAAACTGTACTGACAAGAATACGTTTCTTCTTCAAGCCTCCATCCTTAAAGATCGCTTCTTAGAAAAGGGTTATGATGAAAAGAAATTGGATAGTACTATTAAAGAGGTAACCAATTTGGAGAGAGAGTCAATTCTATATGGAGCTAATATGCAGAGACAACAGAAAATATGCCCATTTGTAACTGGCTTTTCAATTCAACATAAGGCTGTTTCCAAAATAATCAAGGCAAATTGGAAAATATTGAAAGCCGATCCTGTTTTGACTGATTTCTTGCCTGATAAGCCTGAAATAGCATTTAGAAAGGCATCAACATTGCGAGACAAGATAGCCCCCAATGTTGTTAATCCCCCTAACAGTTTTTCCTTTTTCTCAGGGCTTAAAGGATTTTTTCCTTGTAATAAATGTATTATTTGTAGATGTAATGGAATTAGAAAAAAGAGTATTGATAATTTCAACTCAACAGTAACAGGAAGAAGCTATGATATTGATGGCTTCATTACGTGCAATAGTAGATTTGTGGTCTACTTATTGCAGTGCCCGCGTAGGAAACAATATATTGGAAGAACTACGAGGAAATTAAAAGATCGTTTAAGAGAACATGTCAGTAATATTAAAAAGGGGTACAAGGAGCATTCCTTGTCGAAACATTATCGTTTATTCCATAATAAGGACCCCACTTCACTGACGTTTGCTGGAATTGATATAGTTAAGACCCATTGGAGGGGCACTAATAAAAAGAGATCAGTCTCGCAGAAGGAATCTAAGTGGATTTATGAATTAGACACTTTTTATCCTAAAGGGCATAATGTAGAGTTTGACATTAATAGTTTTATTGATAACAGCTAATTTTGACAGTTTATATGTTGCCATCTCACATCTTCATTTACCTTAATTAAGTCACTCATTTTTCGCTATCTTATTCCATACTAATTTATACTGGATTTTTACGATTATTCATTTGATGAGCTCATTATTAACTATTATTATTGTTAGAAATCACTTATCATCTCAACGCTTGATACTAGAGATGAGCGAATTTCTCAAAAATTCGATTCGGCTGATTCGGCGAATTCCAGTGTGAAATTCGATTCGATGCGAATTTCTTCGCTACGAAGATGACTTATAAAAAGGGTTTCTAGGCTTCAGAGAGCCTTTAAATTAGTGCAGAACACTGTACCTTTAATTTAAATGCCCTTGGAGATGAGGAAAGAGAAGGAGAAGGAGAAGGAGAAGGATGAGAAGAAGGAGAAGGATGAGAAGAAGGAGAAGGATGAGAAGAAGGAGAAGGATGAGAAGAAGGAGAAGGAGAAGGATGAGAAGAAGGAGAAGGAGAAGGATGAGAAGAAGGAGAAGGATGAGGAGAAGAAGGATGAGAAGAAGGAGAAGGAGAAGGATGAGAAGTAGGAGAAGGATGAGAAGAAAGAGAAGGATGAGAAGGAGAAGGATGAGAAGAAGGAGAAGGAGAAGGATGAGAAGAAGGAGAAGGATGAGAAGAAGGAGAAGGATGAGAAGAAGGATGAGAAGAAGGAGAAGGATGAGAAGAAGGAGAAGGATGAGAAGAAGGAGAAGGATGAGAAGAAGGATGAGAAGAAGGAGAAGGATGAGAAGAAGGAGAAGGAGAAGGATGAGAAGAAGGAGAAGGATGAGAAGAAGGAGAAGGATGAGAAGAAGGAGAAGGAGAAGGATGAGAAGAAGGAGAAGGAGAAGGATGAGAAGAAGGAGAAGGAGAAGGATGAGGAGAAGGAGAAGGATGAGAAGAAGGAGAAGGATGAGAAGAAGGAGAAGGAGAAGGATGAGAAGAAGGAGAAGGAGAAGGATGAGGAGAAGGAGAAGGATGAGAAGAAGGAGAAGGATGAGAAGAAGGAGAAGGAGAAGGATGAGAAGAAGGAGAAGGATGAGAAGAAGGAGAAGGATGAGAAGATGGAGAAGGAGAAGGATGAGAAGAAGGAGAAGGAGAAGGATGAGGAGAAGGAGAAGGATGAGAAGAAGGAGAAGGATGAGAAGAAGGAGAAGGATGAGAAGAAGGAGAAGGATGAGAAGAAGGAGAAGGAGAAGGATGAGAAGATGGAGAAGGAGAAGGATGAGAAGAAGGAGAAGGAGAAGGATGAGAAGAAGGAGAAGGAGAAGGATGAGAAGAAGGAGAAGGATGAGGAGAAGGAGAAGGATGAGAAGAAGGAGAAGGATGAGAAGAAGGAGAAGGATGAGAAGAAGGAGAAGGATGAGAAGAAGGAGAAGGAGAAGGATGAGAAGAAGGAGAAGGATGAGAAGAAGGAGAAGGATGAGAAGAAGGAGAAGGAGAAGCAGAAGGAGAAGGATGAGAAGAAGGAAAAGGAGAAGGATGAGAAGATGGAGAAGGAGAAGGATGAGAAGAAGGAGAAGGATGAGAAGAAGGAGAAGGATGAGAAGATGGAGAAGGAGAAGGATGAGAAGAAGGAGAAGGAGAAGGATGAGAAGAAGGAGAAGGAGAAGGATGAGAAGAAGGAGAAGGAGAAGGATGAGAAGAAGGAGAAGGATGAGAAGAAGGAGAAGGATGAGAAGAAGGAGAAGGAGAAGGATGAGAAGAAGGGAAGGATGAGAAGAAGGAGAAGGATGAGAAGAAAGAGAAGGATGAGAAAGAGATGACTTATAAAAAGGGTTTCTAGGCTTCAGAGAGCCTTTAAATTAGTGCAGAACACTGTACCTTTAATTTAAATGCCCTTGGAGATGAGGAAAGAGAAGGAGAAGGAGAAGGATGAGAAGAAGGAGAAGGATGAGAAGAAGGAGAAGGAGAAGGATGAGAAGAAGGAGAAGGAGAAGGATGAGAAGAAGGAGAAGGATGAGAAGAAGGAGAAGGATGAGGAGAAGAAGGATGAGAAGAAGGAGAAGGAGAAGGATGAGAAGAAGGAGAAGGATGAGAAGAAAGAGAAGGATGAGAAGGAGAAGGATGAGAAGAAGGAGAAGGAGAAGGATGAGAAGAAGGAGAAGGAGAAGGATGAGAAGACGGAGAAGGATGAGAAGAAGGATGAGAAGAAGGAGAAGGATGAGAAGAAGGAGAAGGATGAGAAGAAGGAGAAGGATGAGAAGAAGGATGAGAAGAAGGAGAAGGATGAGAAGAAGGAGAAGGAGAAGGATGAGAAGAAGGAGAAGGATGAGAAGAAGGAGAAGGATGAGAAGAAGGAGAAGGAGAAGGATGAGAAGAAGGAGAAGGAGAAGGATGAGAAGAAGGAGAAGGATGAGAAGAAGGATGAGAAGAAGGAGAAGGATGAGAAGAAGGAGAAGGAGAAGGATGAGAAGAAGGAGAAGGATGAGAAGAAGGAGAAGGATGAGAAGAAGGATGAGAAGAAGGAGAAGGATGAGAAGAAGGAGAAGGATGAGAAGGAGAAGGATGAGAAGACGGAGAAGGAGAAGGAGAAGCAGAAGGAGAAGGATGAGAAGAAGGAAAAGGAGAAGGATGAGAAGATGGAGAAGGAGAAGGATGAGAAGAAGGAGAAGGAGAAGGATGAGAAGAAGGAGAAGGAGAAGGATGAGAAGAAGGAGAAGGAGAAGGATGAGAAGAAGGAGAAGGATGAGAAGAAGGATGAGAAGAAGGAGAAGGATGAGAAGAAGGAGAAGGATGAGAAGAAGAAGGAGAAGGATGAGAAGAAGGAGAAGGATGAGAAGAAGGAGAAGGATGAGAAGAAGGAGAAGGAGAAGGATGAGAAGAAGGAGAAGGATGAGAAGAAGGAGAAGGAGAAGGATGAGAAGAAGGAGAAGGAGAAGGATGAGGAGAAGGAGAAGGATGAGAAGAAGGAGAAGGATGAGAAGAAGGAGAAGGAGAAGGATGAGAAGAAGGAGAAGGAGAAGGATGAGGAGAAGGAGAAGGATGAGAAGAAGGAGAAGGATGAGAAGAAGGAGAAGGAGAAGGATGAGAAGAAGGAGAAGGATGAGAAGAAGGAGAAGGAGAAGGATGAGAAGATGGAGAAGGAGAAGGATGAGAAGAAGGAGAAGGAGAAGGATGAGAAGAAGGAGAAGGATGAGAAGAAGGAGAAGGATGAGGAGAAGGAGAAGGATGAGAAGAAGGAGAAGGATGAGAAGAAGGAGAAGGATGAGAAGAAGGAGAAGGATGAGAAGAAGGAGAAGGATGAGAAGAAGGAGAAGGAGAAGGATGAGAAGAAGGAGAAGGATGAGAAGAAGGAGAAGGATGAGAAGAAGGAGAAGGAGAAGGAGAAGCAGAAGGAGAAGGATGAGAAGAAGGAAAAGGAGAAGGATGAGAAGATGGAGAAGGAGAAGGATGAGAAGAAGGAGAAGGAGAAGGATGAGAAGAAGGAGAAGGAGAAGGATGAGAAGATGGAGAAGGAGAAGGATGAGAAGAAGGAGAAGGAGAAGGATGAGAAGAAGGAGAAGGATGAGAAGAAGGAGAAGGAGAAGGATGAGAAGAAGGAGAAGGATGAGAAGAAGGAGAAGGAGAAGGATGAGAAGAAGGAGAAGGATGAGAAGAAGGAGAAGGATGAGAAGAAGGATGAGAAGAAGGATGAGAAGAAGGATGAGAAGAAGGAGAAGGATGAGAAGAAGGACAGTTCTGTGACAGTTTCTGTCTATTTCTGACAGTTCTGGGACATTCACTCCATACAGCTGTTTCAACCGCTGTATGGAGGGAATGTCATGGAACTGTCAGAAATAGACTATTAATGACAGTTCTGGGACTGTCCTTCCATGCAGCGGTTGAAACATTGTATGTATTTGTTTCCATAAATGGATCCATTTATGGAAACAAATACATACAATGTTTCAACCGCTGTATGGAAGGACAGTCCCAGAACTGTCATTAATAGTCTATTTCTGACAGTTCTATGACATTCCCTCCATACAGCGGTTGAAACAGCTGTATGGAGTGAATGTCCCAGAACTGTCAGAAATAGACTATTTATGACAGTTCTGGGACTGTCCTTCCATACAGCGGTTGAAACATTGTATGTATTTGTGGAAACTAATAGATACAAATTGTATCTATTAGTTTCCATTTAGGATACAGATGTTTCAACCGCTGTACATGTGAAGAAGCTGTGAGAGAACTGTCAGAAATAGAGGAACTCTGCACATACACTTTTTGCCGGCTTGGAATTATTCTTCTTTTCATCCTACTTCTTCTTCTTCTTCTTCATCCTCATCCTCATCCTCTTCTTCTGAGGATGAAGATGAAGAAGAAGAAGAAGAAGTAGGATGAAAAGAAGAATAATTCCAAGCCGGCAAAAAGTGTATGTGCAGAGTTCCTCTATTTCTGACAGTTCTCTCACAGCTTCTTCACATGAACAGTGGTTGAAACATCTGTATCCTAAATGTAAACTAATAGATACAATGTTTCAACCGCTAAACATGTGTTCCTTCTGTCAGAGAACTGTCAGAAATAGCGGAGCTCACTGCAGGGACACTTTTGCCGGCTGATCGGGAAATGTTCGATTCGCGCACCCGAAGTAGGCAAAATTTCGGTTTCGCCGCGAATCGAATATTTCCTGAAATTCGACTCGAATTCCGGTTCGCCTGGTTCGATTCGCTCATCTCTACTTGATACCTAAATATATCTTTTATATATATATTTTTTAAATTACAAATTAATTTTTAATTTATCATGAACTGTAAATACAGTGCAACCTTGTATTTATGAGTCTTTTTATACTACACATTATATCTAATCATGTGGTTTACCTTGATGAGGTTCTTGGTCACTGTGAGCCTCTATTTACTTATGCATTTTCGTCTGTATGGATAATATGTATTCCATGTATATTGGGGTTTTTATTTTATATATTATGTGTTCAGATACCTCAATATATATTTTGTGTTATTATTTTTAACTGTATTTTATTGTATATCTACACTGGAGACACCTTATGACTATGACATAGTTATTTGCAACATGTAAAGTTTGGCATAATTTTAAGGAATATGCATTTACCAGCATTCATGCATTTAACATATATCGATGTTAATTCATCTTTATATATGTATTTACTGTTTATAAGTTTTCATAATAACCGTTTTGGTATGGATCTATTGGGTGTCTTCACTGTATCCTTTGTGTTTTATTCCTGCCCTGTGTGTATTATTATGGCCAACAGCTGCTATGGACTATGGTGGAATGACATCGTGTCCATCACTCAGCTGTGTTTGCGGCTGGTATCGTAGCCGCCGGTGGTTATGGTTAAGACCACAACAAAATGGCGCTGGACTATGATGCAGACGTCGTAGCGATGTCGGTCCTGTGCAATGCGCGAGGGCGCCGAGAAAATGGCGGACGCGCTTATGCGATTGCCATTTACTACTTATACAGGGCTAGGAGCAGATGTCTGGTTAGCTGACACACTCCCTATGAATACGTGCATATGGCACGAAACGCGTCAGTGTAAGAGCAGCATACCCCAGACATCACGCCACCGCATGGAGCGGCGGCCATCTTTGTACACCTTTGGTCAGTTTTGTATATGCTATCCTTGTTTTTGTTTTGGATCATTAAATTTTATTTAAAACGATATCACACCATCCTGGCTTTCTTTCTTGGGACCCTGCTGAGTCCATCACTTGCAGAGCCACCTAGGGGACAGCTGAGAGGTGTTTTAGTGTGGAAACACACGATCCATAAGGAGAAACCTGGACGGACTGATGTACCCAGATGATGACCTTATCCGGTTTTAAGATAACTCCGCTTGGATATCGGGATATCATCTATATGCATATTTGAATTATGCATCTGGTGAGTGCATGATTCAATTATTCTGATCACCGGAAGACGCATGTTTTTTGAGTCACCATCTATTACTTAAGGACTTATATTGCTTTTTTGCACAGTTCTTGGCACATTATTATTAGAGATGAGCGAAGTATTCAAAAATTCGATCCGACTGATTCGGTGAATTCGTGGACAATATTCGATTCGAGTCGAATATATTTGCTGTGAATTTAACTTAAAAAAGGGTGTTTCTAGGCTTCAGAGAGACTTAATATTAGTGCAGAACACTGTACCTTTAATTTAAATGCCCTTGGAGTCTGCTGGGGAAGAGAAATAATACTGTCAGTCAGTATGACATGCAGATGAGTGCCGTCGATCTTAGAATCACCGCACACTTCACTCATTTGGCCAGTCACGGGGCCAAAACCAGTGTTTGGAGCCACAGTGTGGCGGTGGAGGCAGCAGCAATGGGAGGCCATACAGCAACCTATGACAAAATGGAAACCAGCAGGAGTGTGAGGAGACCTCAAAGTGGCACATGGCAGAGTGGGAGCAATGGGAGGCGGTACAGGGACCCATGTCACACTGTGGACCCAGCAGCAGCGTGACGAGGCGGTACGGGGGCCCATGGCAGATTTGGGGCCTGGCAGCACCTATGGGAGGCCTGTAATCTGCCAGCAACCTATGACAAAATGGAAACCAGCAGGAGTGTGAGGAGACCTGAAAGTGGCACATGGCAGAGTGGGAGCAATGGGAGGCGGTACAGGGACCCATGTCACACTGTGGACCCAGCAGCAGCGTGACCAGGCGGTACGGGGGCCCATGGCAGATTACAGGCCTGGCAGCAGCAATGGGAGGCCCGTAATCTGCCAGCACCCTATGACAAAAAATGGAACACACCAGCAGTGTGTGAGGAGACCTGAAAGTGGCACATGGCAGAGTGTGGCGATGGAGACAGCAGCAATGGGAGGCCGTACAGGGACCCATGAGAGACTCTGGACCTGGCAGCAGCATGAGGAGGCGGTATAGGGGCCCATGGCAGATTAGGGGCCTGGCAGCAGCTATAGGAGGCCCGTAATCTGCCAGCACCCTATCACAAAAAATTGAACACACCAGCAGTGTGTGAGGAGACCTGAAAGTGGCACATGGCAGAGTGTGGCGATGGAGACAGCAGCAATGGGAGGCCGTACAGGGACCCATGAGAGACTCTGGACCTGGCAGCAGCATGAGGAGGCGGTATAGGGGCCCATGGCAGATTAGGGGCCTGGCAGCAGCTATAGGAGGCCCGTAATCTGCCAGCACCCTATGTCAAAAAATTCAACACACCAGCAGTGTGAGGAGACCTGAAAGTGGCACATGGCAGAGTGTGGCGATGGAGACAGCAGCAATGGGAGGCTGTACAGGGACCCATGACAGACTCTGGACTTGGCAGCAGCATGAGGAGGCGGTAAAGGGGCCCATGGCAGATTAGGGGCCTGGCAGCAGCTATGGGAGGCCCGTAATCTGCCAGCACCCTATGTCAAAAAATTGAACACACCAGCAGTGTGAGGAGACCTGAAAGTGGCACATGGCAGAGTGTGGCGATGGAGACAGCAGCAATGGGAGGCCGTACAGGGACCCATGAGAGACTCTGGACTTGGCAGCAGCATGAGGAGGCGGTATAGGGGCCCATGGCAGATTAGGGGCCTGGCAGCAGCTATGGGAGGCCCGTAATCTGCCAGCACCCTATGTCAAAAAATTGAACACACCAGCAGTGTGAGGAGACCTGAAAGTGGCACATGGCAGAGTGTGGCGATGGAGACAGCAGCAATGGGAGGCCGTACAGGGACCCATGAGAGACTCTGGACTTGGCAGCAGCATGAGGAGGCGGTATAGGGGCCCATGGCAGATTAGGGGCCTGGCACCAGCTATGGGAGGCCCGTAATCTGCCAGCACCCTATGACAAAAAATGGAACACACCAGCAGTGTGAGGAGACCTGAAAGTGGCACATGTTTGGGGCATGATTCATGGCGGATTTAGTCAGTTGTGTCAGGAACTGGTGGTTTGAAATCCAGACTAATCCACGCCTGATTCATTTTCACAAACGTGAGTCTCTCCACACTTTGGGTGGACAGTCGTGTCCTCCGCGGAGTTGCAATACCTCCTGCCGCACTAAACACGCGCTCCGATGCCACGCTACTGGCCGGGCATGACAGCCTTTCAAGGGCAAATTCAGCTAGTTGGGGCCAAAGGTCAAGTTTCGTTGCCCAGTAGTCAAGGGGATTGTCTACCTCGGTTGGCAGGGTGCTGTCCAAGTAGGCCTAAGCCTGCTGTTTGAGGTCCTGCTCCAGGTCCACCTGATGCTGCTGCTGCGGCTGGTTATTAGTTTCCTCACTGCGCTGGTGAAAAAAGCTACTCATCATCGAATGCAGACTGAGGCAGCTGCTGCTGGTGGAGCTGCCACTGCTCCTACCACCCCACCCCTCCCCTGCTGCCATGGCAGCGGAACGCGAGCGCACAGGGCCCACAGTGTCTGAGGATGGACGTTGGCGCAGACAGGCAGAGACCAGCTGACTACATAGGTGGTTTTTATAGTACGTTATTTTGGCCTCCCTCTCAGCAGGTGTGAAAAAGGCCACCATTTTGGAACGGTAGCGAGGGTCCAACAAGGTGGACAGCCAAAAGTCATCCCTCTGTCTGATGGTTATTATTCGGCTGTCGGTACGCAAGCAAGCTAGCATGCTATGGGCCATTTGTGCCAAGGAATGCGAGGGACTCCCTGCCTCCATCTCCACAGCATACTGCCACGGTGCGTCTGGGTCCTCTGTCTCCTCTTCCTCCTCCTCTACCAGATGCTCCTGCTCCTCCACTCCTGTCCGCTGAGTGGAAAAACCACCCATTTCACTCAATAATTCCTGAGCACCAATGTCCTCCTCTACCTCCTCCTCTTCTTCCTGTCCTGCCCCCACAGGGGTCATGTGGCGTTGAGATCTGTGCGCCACGTCTACCGCACCCTGACCAGCCAATATTAACAGCATTTGTTCCAGGACGTGCAACAGAGGAATGACGTCGTTCATCCCATAGTCCTGCCGACTCACGAATAGCGTGGCCTCCTCAAAGGGCCTGAGCAAGCGCAGGTGTCACGCATGAGCTGCCAATGGCTGACATCTAAGTTACACAGGGAGTACCTTTATCCGCTTTTAACATCAGGAAATCTGTGATGGCCTTTTGCTGTTCGTAAAGGCGGTCTAACATATGTAGGGTTGAATTCCACCTTGTTGCAACGTCACAGCATGAGGAGTCGGTACGGGGGCCCATGGCAGATTACGGGCCTGGCAGCAGCAATGGGAGGCCCGTAATCTGCCAGCACCCTATGTCAAAAAATTCAACACACCAGCAGTGTGTGAGGAGACCTGAAAGTGGCACATGGCAGAGTGTGGCGATGGAGACAGCAGCAATGGGAGGCCGTACAGGGACCCATGAGAGACTCTGGACCTGGCAGCAGCATGAGGAGGCGGTATATAGGGGCCCATGGCAGATTAGGGGCCTGGCAGCAGCTATGGGAGGCCCGTAATCTGCAAGCACCCTATGTCAAAAAATTTAACACACCAGCAGTGTGTGAGGAGACCTGAAAGTGGCACATGGCAGAGTGTGGCGATGGAGACAGCAGCAATGGGAGGCCGTACAGGGACCCATGAGAGACTCTGGACTTGGCAGCAGCATGAGGAGGCGGTATAGGGGCCCATGGCAGATTCGGGGCCTGGCAGCAGCTATGGGAGGCCCGTAATCTGCCAGCACCCTATGTCAAAAAATTCAACACACCAGCAGTGTGTGAGGAGACCTGAAAGTGGCACATGGCAGAGTGTGGCGATGGAGACAGCAGCAATGGGAGGCCGTACAGGGACCCATGAGAGACTCTGGACTTGGCAGCAGCATGAGGAGGCGGTATAGGGGCCCATGGCAGATTAGGGGCCTGGCAGCAGCTATGGGAGGCCCGTAATCTGCCAGCACCCTATGTCAAAAAATTGAACACACCAGCAGTGTGAGGAGACCTGAAAGTGGCACATGGCAGAGTGTGGCGATGGAGACAGCAGCAATGGGAGGCCGTACAGGGACCCATGAGAGACTATGGACTTGGCAGCAGCATGAGGAGGCGGTATAGGGGCCCATGGCAGATTAGGGGCCTGGCAGCAGCTATGGGAGGCCCGTAATCTGCCAGCACCCTATGTCAAAAAATTGAACACACCAGCAGTGTGAGGAGACCTGAAAGTGGCACATGGCATGAGACACTGTGGACCTGGCAGCAGCATGAGGAGGCGGTATAGGGGCCCATGGCAGATTAGGGGCCTGGCAGCAGCTATGGGAGGCCCGTAATCTGCCAGCACCCTATGTCAAAAAATTCAACACACCAGCAGTGTGTGAGGAGACCTGAAAGTGGCACATGGCAGAGTGTGGCGATGGAGACAGCAGCAATGGGAGGCCGTACAGGGACCCATGAGAGACTCTGGACTTGGCAGCAGCATGAGGAGGCGGTATAGGGGCCCATGGCAGATTAGGGGCCTGGCAGCAGCTATGGGAGGCCCGTAATCTGCCAGCACCCTATGTCAAAAAATTGAACACACCAGCAGTGTGAGGAGACCTGAAAGTGGCACATGGCATGAGACACTGTGGACCTGGCAGCAGCATGAGGAGGCGGTATAGGGGCCCATGGCAGATTAGGGGCCTGGCAGCAGCTATGGGAGGCCCGTAATCTGCCAGCACCCTATGACAAAAAATGGAACACACCAGCAGTGTGAGGAGACCTGAAAGTGGCACATGGCAGAGTGTGGCGATGGAGACAGCAGCAATGGGAGGCCGTACAGGGACCCATAAGAGACTCTGGACTTGGCAGCAGCATGAGGAGGTGGTATAGGGGCCCATGGCAGATTAGGGGCCTGGCAGCAGCTATGGGAGGCCCGTAATCTGCCAGCACCCTATGTCAAAAAATTGAACACACCAGCAGTGTGTGAGGAGACCTGAAAGTGGCACATGGCAGAGTGTGGCGATGGAGACAGCAGCAATGGGAGGCCGTACAGGGACCCATGAGAGACTCTGGACTTGGCAGCAGCATGAGGAGGCGGTATAGGGGCCCATGGCAGATTAGGGGCCTGGCAGCAGCTATGGGAGGCCCGTAATCTGCCAGCACCCTATGTCAAAAAATTGAACACACCAGCAGTGTGAGGAGACCTGAAAGTGGCACATGGCATGAGACACTGTGGACCTGGCAGCAGCATGAGGAGGCGGTATAGGGGCCCATGGCAGATTAGGGGCCTGGCAGCAGCTATGGGAGGCCCGTAATCTGCCAGCACCCTATGACAAAAAATGGAACACACCAGCAGTGTGAGGAGACCTGAAAGTGGCACATGGCAGAGTGTGGCGATGGAGACAGCAGCAATGGGAGGCCGTACAGGGACCCATGAGAGACTCTGGACTTGGCAGCAGCATGAGGAGGCGGTATAGGGGCCCATGGCAGATTAGGGGCCTGGCAGCAGCTATGGGAGGCCCGTAATCTGCCAGCACCCTATGTCAAAAAATTGAACACACTAGCAGTGTGAGGAGACCTGAAAGTGGCACATGGCATGAGACACTGTGGACCTGGCAGCAGCATGAGGAGGCGGTATAGGGGCCCATGGCAGATTAGGGGCCTGGCAGCAGCTATGGGAGGCCCGTAATCTGCCAGCACCCTATGACAAAAAATGGAACACACCAGCAGTGTGAGGAGACCTGAAAGTGGCACATGGCAGAGTGTGGCGATGGAGACAGCAGCAATGGGAGGCCGTACAGGGACCCATGAGAGACTCTGGACTTGGCAGCAGCATGAGGAGGCGGTATAGGGGCCCATGGCAGATTCGGGGCCTGGCAGCAGCTATGGGAGGCCCGTAATCTGCCAGCACCCTATGTCAAAAAATTGAACACACCAACAGTGTGAGGAGACCTGAAAGTGGCACATGGCATGAGACACTGTGGACCTGGCAGCAGCATGAGGAGGCGGTATAGGGGCCCATGGCAGATTAGGGGCCTGGCAGCAGCAATGGGAGGCCCGTAATCTGCCAGCACCCTATGACAAAAAATGGAACACACCAGCAGTGTGAGGAGACCTGAAAGTGGCACATGGCAGAGTGTGGCGATGGAGACAACCCACCGACTGTTTTGCTCGCTGCCAAGCTGCCACCCTCTTCTCCTGATGATGCGGAAGCAATAGCCTGATGACGACGAGGCTGCCAAGTGCGATCAGCCTCATCATCATCAATTAGGGTCTCCGCCTCACTACTAGCCCCCTCGGCTGCGTGTGGGTCAGGAGACAGACCTGTCTCTAGACCGGCTACCGAGCCACTCTCCTCGCCACTACTTCTTCGCCTGGCTGCTGAAGAGGCGGATGTCTCCCCCCGTTCCTGACCGCCCTCTGTTAGCTCTTCCTCACTGTACTGGATGACACCGGGAGCACTAGCCTCTGGCTGCGAATAGTGCTGCCTCGACCCCTTCCTCTGCTGCCACGTCTGCTCGCTCCTAAAACATTGCCTCCTCTGCCACTCCTCTGCATGTTGTCTGACATACTCTTTAATTAAGCGATTCTGTGTCCCTGAGTAACAATTCTGTGTCCCTGAGTAACGTTTCTGTGGCCCTAAGTAACAGTTCTGTGGCCCTCAGTAACAATTCTGTGTCCCTCAGTAACAATTCTGTGTCCCTCAGTAACAATTCTGTGTCCCTCAGTAACAATTCTGTGTCTGTCCCTGAGTAACAATTCTGTGTCTGTCCCTGAGTAGCAATTCTGTGTCCCTGAGTAATGTTTCTGTGGCCCTAAGTAACAGTTCTGTGGCCCTCAGTAACAATTCTGTCTGTCCCTGAGTAACAATTCTGTGTCTGTCCCTCAGTAACAATTCTGTGTCCCTGAGTAAGAATTCTGTGTCTGTCCCTGAGTAAGAATTCTGTGTCTGTCCCTGAGTAACAATTCTGTGGCCCTAAGTAACGGTTCTGTGGCCCTCAGTAACAATTCTGTGTCCCTGAGTAACGTTTCTGTGGCCCTCAGTAACAATTCTGTGTCTGTCCCTGAGTAACAATTCTGTGGCCCTAAGTAACGGTTCTGTGGCCCTCAGTAACAATTCTGTGTCCCTGAGTAACGTTTCTGTGGCCCTAAGTAACGGTTCTGTGGCCCTCAGTAACAATTCTGTGTCCCTGAGTAACAATTCTGTGTCTGTCCCTGAGTAACGTTTCTGTGGGCCTAAGTAACGGTTCTGTGGCCCTCAGTAACAATTCTGTGTCCCTGAGTAACAATTCTGTGTCTGTCCCTGAGTAACAATTCTGTGGCCCTAAGTAACGCTTCTGTGGCCCTCAGTAACAATTCTGTGTCCCTGAGTAACAATTCTGTGGCCCTAAGTAATGTTTCTGTGGCCCTAAGTAACGGTTCTGTGGCCCTCAGTAACAATTCTGTGTCCCTGAGTAACAATTCTGTCTGTCCCTGAGTAACAATTCTGTGGCCCTAAGTAACGGTTCTGTGGCCCTCAGTAACAATTCTGTGTCCCTGAGTAACAATTCTGTGTCTGTCCCTGAGTAACAATTCTGTGGCCCTAAGTAACGGTTCTGTGGCCCTCAGTAACAATTCTGTGTCTGTCCCTGAGTAACAATTCTGTGGCCCTAAGTAACGGTTCTGTGGCCCTCAGTAACAATTCTGTGTCCCTGAGTAACGTTTCTGTGGCCCTAAGTAACGGTTCTGTGGCCCTCAGTAACAATTCTGTGTCCCTGAGTAACAATTCTGTGTCTGTCCCTGAGTAACAATTCTGTGGCCCTAAGTAACGCTTCTGTGGCCCTCAGTAACAATTCTGTGTCCCTGAGTAACAATTCTGTGGCCCTAAGTAACGGTTCTGTGGCCCTCAGTAACAATTCTGTGTCCCTGAGTAATGTTTCTGTGGCCCTAAGTAACGGTTCTGTGGCCCTCAGTAACAATTCTGTGTCCCTGAGTAACAATTCTGTGTCTGTCCCTGAGTAACAATTCTGTGGCCCTAAGTAACAATTCTGTGTCCCTCAGTAACAATTCTGTGTCCCTCAGTAACAATTCTGTGTCTGTCCCTGAGTAACAATTCTGTGTCTGTCCCTGAGTAGCAATTCTGTGTCCCTGAGTAATGTTTCTGTGGCCCTAAGTAACAGTTCTGTGGCCCTCAGTAACAATTCTGTCTGTCCCTGAGTAACAATTCTGTGTCTGTCCCTCAGTAACAATTCTGTGTCCCTGAGTAAGAATTCTGTGTCTGTCCCTGAGTAAGAATTCTGTGTCTGTCCCTGAGTAACAATTCTGTGGCCCTAAGTAACGGTTCTGTGGCCCTCAGTAACAATTCTGTGTCCCTGAGTAACGTTTCTGTGGCCCTAAGTAACAATTCTGTGGCCCTCAGTAACAATTCTGTGTCTCTCCCTGAGTAACAATTCTGTGGCCCTAAGTAACGGTTCTGTGGCCCTCAGTAACAATTCTGTGTCCCTGAGTAACGTTTCTGTGGCCCTAAGTAACGGTTCTGTGGCCCTCAGTAACAATTCTGTGTCCCTGAGTAACAATTCTGTGTCTGTCCCTGAGTAACAATTCTGTGGCCCTAAGTAACGGTTCTGTGGCCCTCAGTAACAATTCTGTGGCCCTGAGTAACAATTCTGTGGCCCTAAGTAACGGTTCTGTGGCCCTCAGTAACAATTCTGTGTCCCTGAGTAACAATTCTGTGTCTGTCCCTGAGTAACAATTCTGTGGCCCTAAGTAACGGTTCTGTGGCCCTCAGTAACAATTCTGTGTCCCTGAGTAACAATTCTGTGGCCCTAAGTAACGGTTCTGTGGCCCTCAGTAACAATTCTGTGTCCCTGAGTAACGTTTCTGTGGGCCTAAGTAACGGTTCTGTGGCCCTCAGTAACAATTCTGTGTCCCTGAGTAACAATTCTGTGTCTGTCCCTGAGTAACAATTCTGTGGCCCTAAGTAACGCTTCTGTGGCCCTCAGTAACAATTCTGTGTCCCTGAGTAACAATTCTGTGGCCCTAAGTAATGTTTCTGTGGCCCTAAGTAACGGTTCTGTGGCCCTCAGTAACAATTCTGTGTCCCTGAGTAACAATTCTGTGTCTGTCCCTGAGTAACAATTCTGTGGCCCTAAGTAACGCTTCTGTGGCCCTCAGTAACAATTCTGTGTCCCTGAGTAACAATTCTGTGGCCCTAAGTAACGGTTCTGTGGCCCTCAGTAACAATTCTGTGTCCCTGAGTAATGTTTCTGTGGCCCTAAGTAACGGTTCTGTGGCCCTCAGTAACAATTCTGTGTCCCTGAGTAACAATTCTGTGTCTGTCCCTGAGTAACAATTCTGTGGCCCTAAGTAACAATTCTGTGTCCCTCAGTAACAATTCTGTGTCCCTCAGTAACAATTCTGTGTCTGTCCCTGAGTAACAATTCTGTGTCTGTCCCTGAGTAGCAATTCTGTGTCCCTGAGTAATGTTTCTGTGGCCCTAAGTAACAGTTCTGTGGCCCTCAGTAACAATTCTGTCTGTCCCTGAGTAACAATTCTGTGTCTGTCCCTCAGTAACAATTCTGTGTCCCTGAGTAAGAATTCTGTGTCTGTCCCTGAGTAAGAATTCTGTGTCTGTCCCTGAGTAACAATTCTGTGGCCCTAAGTAACGGTTCTGTGGCCCTCAGTAACAATTCTGTGTCCCTGAGTAACGTTTCTGTGGCCCTAAGTAACAATTCTGTGGCCCTCAGTAACAATTCTGTGTCTGTCCCTGAGTAACAATTCTGTGGCCCTAAGTAACGGTTCTGTGGCCCTCAGTAACAATTCTGTGTCCCTGAGTAACGTTTCTGTGGCCCTAAGTAACAGTTCTGTGGCCCTCAGTAACAATTCTGTGTCCCTGAGTAACAATTCTGTGTCTGTCCCTGAGTAACAATTCTGTGGCCCTAAGTAACGGTTCTGTGGCCCTCAGTAACAATTCTGTGGCCCTGAGTAACAATTCTGTGGCCCTAAGTAACGGTTCTGTGGCCCTCAGTAACAATTCTGTGTCCCTGAGTAACAATTCTGTGTCTGTCCCTGAGTAACAATTCTGTGGCCCTAAGTAACGGTTCTGTGGCCCTCAGTAACAATTCTGTGTCCCTGAGTAACAATTCTGTGGCCCTAAGTAACGGTTCTGTGGCCCTCAGTAACAATTCTGTGTCCCTGAGTAACGTTTCTGTGGGCCTAAGTAACGGTTCTGTGGCCCTCAGTAACAATTCTGTGTCCCTGAGTAACAATTCTGTGTCTGCCCCTGAGTAACAATTCTGTGGCCCTAAGTAACGCTTCTGTGGCCCTC
Source organism: Staurois parvus (assembly GCF_062004578.1). Taxonomy (NCBI): domain Eukaryota; kingdom Metazoa; phylum Chordata; class Amphibia; order Anura; family Ranidae; genus Staurois; species Staurois parvus. The sequence goes on along the minus strand of NW_028319228.1, from coordinate 8,661,320 downwards.
AGTAACAATTCTGTGTCCCTGAGTAACAATTCTGTGGCCCTAAGTAACGGTTCTGTGGCCCTCAGTAACAATTCTGTGTCCCTGAGTAACAATTCTGTGTCTGTCCCTGAGTAACAATTCTGTGGCCCTAAGTAACAATTCTGTGTCCCTCAGTAACAATTCTGTGTCCCTCAGTAACAATTGTGTGTCTGTCCCTGAGTAACAATTCTGTGTCTGTCCCTGAGTAGCAATTCTGTGTCCCTGAGTAATGTTTCTGTGGCCCTAAGTAACAGTTCTGTGGCCCTCAGTAACAATTCTGTCTGTCCCTGAGTAACAATTCTGTGTCTGTCCCTCAGTAACAATTCTGTGTCCCTGAGTAAGAATTCTGTGTCTGTCCCTGAGTAAGAATTCTGTGTCTGTCCCTGAGTAACAATTCTGTGGCCCTAAGTAACGGTTCTGTGGCCCTCAGTAACAATTCTGTGTCCCTGAGTAACGTTTCTGTGGCCCTAAGTAACAATTCTGTGGCCCTCAGTAACAATTCTGTGTCTGTCCCTGAGTAACAATTCTGTGGCCCTAAGTAACGGTTCTGTGGCCCTCAGTAACAATTCTGTGTCCCTGAGTAACGTTTCTGTGGCCCTAAGTAACGGTTCTGTGGCCCTCAGTAACAATTCTGTGTCCCTGAGTAACAATTCTGTGTCTGTCCCTGAGTAACAATTCTGTGGCCCTAAGTAACGGTTCTGTGGCCCTCAGTAACAATTCTGTGGCCCTGAGTAACAATTCTGTGGCCCTAAGTAACGGTTCTGTGGCCCTCAGTAACAATTCTGTGTCCCTGAGTAACAATTCTGTGTCTGTCCCTGAGTAACAATTCTGTGGCCCTAAGTAACGGTTCTGTGGCCCTCAGTAACAATTCTGTGTCCCTGAGTAACAATTCTGTGGCCCTAAGTAACGGTTCTGTGGCCCTCAGTAACAATTCTGTGTCCCTGAGTAACGTTTCTGTGGGCCTAAGTAACGGTTCTGTGGCCCTCAGTAACAATTCTGTGTCCCTGAGTAACAATTCTGTGTCTGTCCCTGAGTAACAATTCTGTGGCCCTAAGTAACGCTTCTGTGGCCCTCAGTAACAATTCTGTGTCCCTGAGTAACAATTCTGTGGCCCTAAGTAACGGTTCTGTGGCCCTCAGTAACAATTCTGTGTCCCTGAGTAATGTTTCTGTGGCCCTAAGTAACGGTTCTGTGGCCCTCAGTAACAATTCTGTGTCCCTGAGTAACAATTCTGTGTCTGTCCCTGAGTAACAATTCTGTGGCCCTAAGTAACGGTTCTGTGGCCCTCAGTAACAATTCTGTGTCCCTCAGTAACAATTCTGTGTCTGTCCCTGAGTAACAATTCTGTGGCCCTAAGTAACGGTTCTGTGGCCCTCAGTAACAATTCTGTGTCCCTGAGTAACGTTTCTGTGGCCCTAAGTAACAATTCTGTGGCCCTCAGTAACAATTCTGTGTCTGTCCCTGAGTAACAATTCTGTGGCCCTAAGTAACGGTTCTGTGGCCCTCAGTAACAATTCTGTGTCCCTGAGTAACGTTTCTGTGGCCCTAAGTAACAATTCTGTGGCCCTCAGTAACAATTCTGTGTTTGTCCCTGAGTAACAATTCTGTGGCCCCAAGTAATGGTTCTGTGGCCCTCAGTAACAATTCTGTGTCCCTGAGTAACGTTTCTGTGGCCCTAAGTAACAATTCTGTGGCCCTCAGTAACAATTCTGTGTCTGTCCCTGAGTAACAATTCTGTGGCCCTAAGTAACGGTTCTGTGGCCCTCAGTAACAATTCTGTGTCCCTGAGTAACGTTTCTGTGGCCCTAAGTAACAATTCTGTGGCCCTCAGTAACAATTCTGTGTCCCTGAGTAACGTTTCTGTGGCCCTAAGTAACAATTCTGTGGCCCTCAGTAACAATTCTGTGTCTGTCCCTGAGTAACAATTCTGTGGCCCTAACTAACGTTTCTGTGGCCCTAAGTAACAGTTCTGTGACCCTCAGTAACAATTCTGTTACCCTGAGTAACGTTTCTGTGGCCCTAAGTAACAATTCTGTGGCCCTCAGTAACAATTCTGTCTGTCCCTGAGTAACAATTCTGTGGCCCTAACTAGCGTTTCTGTGTCCCTAAGTAACGATTCTGTGGCCCTCACTAACAATTCTGTGTCCCTGAGTAATGTTTCTCTGTCCCTAAGTAACGTTTCTCTGTCCCTAAGTAACGTTTCTGTGGCCCTAACTCTGTCCCTAATACAGAGCGGTCTGCCTCTCTTGAATGACTGGAGGCAAATGAAGAATTCTAAAATGGCCGCCATTTATAGCTCGACCATTACACAGTGCTGGCTGGCTGGCTGCTGATTGGCTAATGCGATCACATGTCATTAAGGAATGCATTAAGGGTCAGCGCGCCTTGTCTGCGCGCCTTCCCAGACATCCCCGCTCCATCGCCGCACATGTCCGCTGCCATTTTAGGAAAAATTTCGATTCGATTCGCGCGTCCGAAGTAGGCTATTTTTCGGATTCGAAACGAATTCCACTTCGCCTACTTCGATTCGCTCATCTCTAATTATTATCACTTATTCTATTTGCTATATATGCATGTATATTAGCTATATTGTGTTTTAGCGCTGCGTCCCTTTTTATATAGTACAAGGACCTACCTGATTGGAAACAAATTGAAAGGGTTGTTTAGGATTGACCTCATATTTTATGTTTTTTGGTAATTCTAAAGTAAAATTGTACAAAAAGATTGTATAATGTATGGCCAGCTTTACCCTCACAAGGAAGGACATGGAGGAATGAGTTAGGGGGATTTTTGACTACAATGCTTAGATTTAATGAATGAATTGAAGCAGTGGATTCAAAATGGGAATTTTAATGCATTTGATTGGAGTGGTTTTTTTAACCCTTTGATCCCCTCTCACACCCTCCCCCCCCCCCCCCCACATGTCATCTTGATTCTGCCTTTATAGTGACCTAAACATTAACCCCTCCACCTCTTCCTCCACATAAGTATGATTTCTCAATTAATGATGCACTCTATTAAAGCCTCACCTATGGAGATTATTAGGTACTTTAGTTTGGCACCAATCCACATGGGGACACAATTTTAAAATGTGGCATGTTTGGTATTTATTTACTCTGTGTAACAGCTTTTATATTTTATCAAACAGTTGGGTATTATATTGTGTGTTCTTTTTAACTACTTGCCTACTGGGTACTGTCACCCCCTTCCTGCCCAGGCCAATTTTCAGCTTTCAGCGTTGTCACACTTTGAATGACAATTGCGCAGTCATGCGACATTGTACCCAAACAACATTTTTATAATTTTTTTTAGACAAATAGAGCTTTATTTTGGTGGTATTTAATCACCACTTGTTTTTTTATTTTTTTGCTAAACAAATTAAAAAAGTTTTTCTTAATTTCTGTAATATAATTTTGTAAATAAGTAATATTTCTCCTTCACTGATGTGCACTAATGAGGTTGCCGTAATGGGCACTGATAGGCGTCACTGATGAGGAGGCACTGATGGGCATTGACAGGCATCACATGTGGGCATTGACAGGCATCACTGATGGGCACTCAATGGCAGCACTCATACAGTATATGACACTGATAGGCGGCACTGATTGGAACTGTTAGGCAGCACTGATTGGAACTGTTAGGTGGCACTGATTGGAACCATTAGGTGGCACTGACGAGCACTGATAGGCAGCACTGATGGGCACTGATAAGCAGCACTGAATGGCACTGATAGGTTGCACTGATTGGCGGCACTGATGGGCACTGATATGTGGTATTGATGTGCACTGGTTACACAATGCAAATCCTTGTAAATCACTTTGAGCTTTATGGAAAAAAACACTTCAGGCAACTGTGCACAAATTTGAGCTCTGAGAGGATGAGGCTTTATCTCTTTAAAATAACAACATCAGAATTGTCCAAAAAGGGGCATTGTTAAGTCCTCAAAATAGACCCACATCTGTAGCATTAACACTTGTAGCAACTTCAATATTAGGATGTTATCTTGGTAAATACTTTCTAGGTTGCTGGAAAAAAGATACTTTTGTTTCAAGCCCCACTTGATACAACTTTTGATAGAGTCCCCAGGTGCACACTTTCTCTTGCTAGGAGGGTCTCTTTGTTGGTTCTCCCCAAACCTTTGCCAGTTTGCAGACCTCCGCAGCACTTTTCTCTTTTCAGAGGACCTAACTACAATAAACTGTCCAGTGTTGTGTCACATGCCCAAAACGTATTGCCAATGTAGAGCTACTCACGCTGGAGCTGCTTATTATATTGGGTACTCTGTTGTTTCGGCTGGACTCTATGAACAACCTCAATCCCTCTGATATACCAGGTTAAACAAAGAAGATATTGCATTACTGTTAAGAGGACAAATATAAATATCCTGCACCCACTATGATTTGATATTGGGAATCAAACACCAGACTGGTTAGTGGACAGGGAATGCAATATATTGTTATGAGTTAAAGTAGATGGCAATGTGTACATACATGAACAAGTAGAGAGTAGTTCTAAAACAATTTTCTAGAAAATGATGTCACTACATTATAGCTGCTTAGAATAGAGATCTATATGATTGGATTGATCGGTACATGATAATCTACAAATCAGCATTACATAATGTGATATAAATGGTAGTGCAGCGGCTTAAAATGGTGGACAACAAACTAGTAGCATGAAAGACGCACGCACTCGATAGGTGCAATGTGCCTGAAGGGATTAAAACTGTAAAAATGACCATGTAAAACTTATACTGATAGAACCAACTAAAAATGTTAATACCAAATGTATAACCAAAAAAACGCATCCCATAAAGGTATGAGGTAGATGCGTTTATATCATGAAAAAACCACACACTATATTCAAAAGTGCACAGTAATCACATATATAGTGAAAATAGTCCAAATCTGGATGTAAATGATGATTCAAAACGCATGAGCCTGGAATGCATCCAAGTTATGAGATGACGTGAAGCAGAAATCTTAAGGTGATATGATTGGATCCCAGTGTGCAGACAGTCCACGGGTGCATGTGCCAATAATGTAAAAAATGCGCACTCACCAGATGCGCTATTAAAAAGCAAGTTTTATCTAATGTGGTGAATCAGTCGTGGGTCCCTTCACACGGGCGATCCAAAATGCAGCCTGGGGGTAGGTGACCTTCCTTAGATGGCACGGTGTTTAGACAAGCCCATATGGAATAATTCAACCTCTTCCAGGTAATAGGAAATTCGCCGGGAACCGCTAAGGGATTAAAATGCTCGAGGTGGAGCATATAATAGGGATATTCCCATAGTGTAGTAATTCAGAAAATACTTTAATGGTTAAAAAAGGATATATCCAAAAAAACATACATGAATGCAATATGCACAGGAGCAATTTGGTGACAAATTGTGTAAAAAGCAAAAACTGACCAGCTGGTGTCATGGGGTGGCCACCGGACCTCCATGATCCGGTGGCATAGACGTCAATGGCTTGCAGGGGCTCCTCCCTTTTTTAAATGGCCCCAGAAGAAAACCACACCCCATATGCTCTCATTGTGCGACATCTTTAGTCTGTGACAACTCAGAGCGCAAGCAGCACTGGTTGGCAAGGAATGGAAAAGACTCTACAACCACCCTGTGCATGATCAGTAGGGAAGATTGTGTTCCAGCATCTGTGCCACTCGCAGCCATTAATGTTACTGCAATCCCCCTGTACACATTTCCTTCACTCCTTGTCTGGTGAAAAGGTTAACCACAGGACAGTAAGTAAGAGGAAATATTTCCAACAGAGCCCCAAACAGCAGTGAAATATGAAATATTCTAATGCTCCCTCTATACATAACTAATAAAAACAGTTTGGCTGTAGATACGCTTTAAGTTCTATGTTTATAGTAGAAAAGTTACACAAATTAATTTTGCTTTTGCTGAAAATAAGGGCTACTCTTTGAAATGGATGGATATTGCAATTACAGTGACATGTATGCTATAAAAGACTACTGTCCCCATATTTCTAACAGAGACAAACTAGTGCAGCCATTCACCACTATAGCAATTAATTACCGATAATGCACTTTATGACCTTTGAACTATGGTAAAGTCAGGAACTGACAAGCTTGGGCTTTCATATGTGCCAGCCTCCTTCCTATAAAAGTCATGCTTCCCAGGAGCCTTCTGTTAGTGTGGACATTTATAGTAGATAGGAAGAGCTGATAGAGTGTTTGTATGGAGATATAGTTGCTCCTATACTCTACAGTGCTGAACAATGCTACAGTATAAACAGTCCTATACACAGTGCTGTATTCTGCCACATTACAGTGAATTACAATAAGGTGGGCTACAGTTACACCTCTATACTCTCTGTGTTCACTGTGTTGTACTGTGCTACATTACTGTAAATTTCATTGTTGTGCACTATGCAATATTGTGTACTCCCTTTGCAGTCTCAATTCGGTTTAGTGTTTTAGGTTTTTTGTTGAAGAAGGTATATTTTGCTTGTGTCTTTTTTGCTATTTCAGGGTCAGCAGCATGAACTTGTTCTCAATACAGGCAAAACTGCCCTTTGTTTGCAACATATCACCACACACAAGTGTGGTACAGTTTATTGTACCAAATAAGAAAATTCTTAACTGCACCAAAGCAACACTTTCTCAAGCCCCCTATTGCCAAAGCTGCTAATAAAGTTAGGCAATCCTCTCTATTCATCATGTCTGTGAGGTCTAAAGGGAGAGGCAAAAGGTATTCATGTGTAGCTAGTGGGGGTAAGCAGGTTATGCATCATCAGGACAATCTTGGCCTATTCCATTGCTCTGACAAGCCAAATTTATTGTCTCTCTGAAATAATGCACTATTTGATTGCGACTTAACCAAGCTGTCCACATTCTACAGTGAATGTACAATATTTCTGGCTATTGTCTCTAAATTGTTTCTATTGTATGTGGCCTATTACAAATTCTTACATAGTGTGCATAGAGTCTGTAAAATATTTTTGGCTTTTGTTTCAGAAATAAAACACTCTATTTGTTATTTTAGTAAAACCTGCCCAGTCTCTGTCTCTGAAATTGCAGCCTAGTAAAAGGTTTGGTATGGTGTGCATGGAGCCTGTAAAATATTTATAACAATTTAATGGCTCAAAAAAAGGTGAAACTAGGCCAATTGTTTTATTCCAAATTTCTATTGTTCACATTTCTATAAATACTTTGATATGTAGTAACAACAGTGAAGAAGATACCAGTGCAGCTTCAGCACTTGTCTAGAACTTTGAAGCATTCAGACAGGTTTCTGAGGTCTTTCCTCTTGCCAACCATGTGCTAACAAGTTGGAATTAGCAAAGGAAGGAGTCGGCATGTTTAAAGTTCTTCAGTTGAAGGGAAAACTATTGTAGGCATGTTATACTAGGCTAGTACTTTATATCTAAAAAAGAAAAAAATTAGAAGACCAGGTCCACAGATAGCCAGTATGCATTTATTTCTGAGATTCACAAACTAGGCCAATTTGAATCAGGTAACAATTTATTCTGCGAATCACATTGCTTATTTCTGTTGCCTAACGTGAAAAATAGCACATATCCGTCAATGTTAACCTTATTTGTTGCCTATGCAGAAATAAAGACATCTTTTAGTAATGACAAATGTTCTACAAGGCTCTGTGTGAACCAGTGATAAAATAAAGGTTATAGACTCAAACCCAGGCACTCTGTCTACTTTGTATATTGAACCTCAAAAAGGCATATGTGGGTGTTTTGTGTACATTTATGTATGTTTCCTTTACAATTAAGCCATAAAAGATTGCTGGGAAAAGAACATTGATTCCGAGAGAGAAAAGTAACTTCTGCCTACATCCAGGGCAAAGCCAGATTTCTATTAGGCATTTCTTAAGTCTTAAAGACATCATGTTCTATCAAAATGCTATTAAGTTACATAGATTGATGTAACCTGGAGCCATTAATAGTGGAAAATGCCAGTCGATTGATTGTACTTTCAAAGAAATATAGAATCTAAACAGTAATTTGTATCTTCTTACAAGCACTTGGAATGAAAACTATTTAATAGCCAGGGCTTGTGCTATGTTTGTTGTAGTGAAAAGAATGTTCTCCTCTGATTGAACTTAGCTATGAAAAACTGAAGCGCAGATTTCTATTACATCGCATTTGAAAAATTACTTGTACTTGTGATCTAAGCATTTGTGTTTATGCTTTATGCTTATTGCTTACTAGATAGAGTCAATCTCTTAAAATTGGATTTGCTGCATTTTCTTGTTTTCTTGCGTCTAACTTTTCCATGGTTTGTACTCAATTATTTATTACACTATATATTTCTATCTTAATAGAAAATGAGTAAAATATGTCACTTCATTGAGCAATGAAAATGTGGTAAGGAAAAAGGTTTAATGTGCATGCTTATGTTTAGGGGTGTTTAATATGAATTGATAATTTATTTGTGATTTCTATAACTAACTTTGAAATGTAATTTTGAATATGATGAGGAAAATAACTTTGTGTCTGGAGTGTGCATGTGGAAGGATGGGTGCTTGGTGTGATTAGAGGGGTGAGCTGCAAATGGTCACTATATTTTTGAACCATCCCACTCCCTTAATGGACAGTTTTGCTTTGATTAAATTTGTCTTTCAAAGTGTCTTCCCCCTCCCTTCTGTGTAACCCACATATTAAAGTATTTACTGTCACTACTGCTCCAAAGATCTTCCCTGGGTGACCTTGTACAGCCTCTGCAGAAAAATTTTTCAGACCAAGTGTATCACTGTGTCATGTACCTTGGTGGAGGCTGGAATGATGAGAGGGCTTCCCTTGCGGCTCTGGTCCAAACACACCTGAATGTGAGAACAGGGCTGCGAGCATTAGGGTAGCACGGGTGCCAGAGCCCTAGACAGCAGATGGTGATCAGTAGAGGTGGTCTGCAGAGATGCTGACAGATGCAGCAGAAGGACACCTCATGATCAATTGTGGCAGGCAGCCCATGCACTGGTAATGTAGAAGTTCAGGGTAAGACCTGGAAGGCAGACCTGGTAGGCAGGGTAACCAGGACCTGATATTAGTAGGCAGGAAGATGAAGTCTGGGGTCTAGACCAAGGTAAGATGACTGGAAGAAGAGAAGTGGTCAGGAGCCAGGCCAGGGTCATACACAGGTAGGCAGGAGTATTTTGCATTTCCGGGTAGGGTCTTGGCCATGGCTGTCAATCACTGGGTCCCGGTCGGTGATTCCCCGCCGGCGCCCAGTGATTACCGAGCATCTGCAATGGGGAGAAGGACTGCTTTGTTTACTAACAGTCCTCCTCTCTGTCGGCTTGGGCACACTGCTCTGGATGGCTGTGCACAGCATAGCCATCCAAAGCAGTGTGCTAACAGAGAAGCACCAACACACCACGCCCCAGTAAAACACTTCCAGCATACAGTTAACCCTTTGATCACCCCTCATATTAACCCCTTCCTGCCCAGTGTCATTAGTACAGTGTCAGTGCTTTTTTGTAGCACTGATCACTGTATTGATGTCACTGGGGATGTCAGTGACACCAAGTCAGTTCCCCCGAGTGTCAGAATGCCCGCCACAGTCTCATTATAAGTCGCTGATTGCCGCCATTACTAGTAAGAAAAAAACATTCCAGTATCTATACCACTATTTGTAAACACTATAAATTTCATGTAAACCAATTAATTTACACGTATTGGGATTTTTTTTAGCAAATTGTCGGTCTTTTTTTTCATAGCGCAAAAAATTTTAAAATGCCCAGGCAATCAACTACAACCAAAAGAAAGCTCAATTCATGGGAAAAAAAGGACGTAAATGTCATTAGGGTGCAGCGTTGCATGACCACGCAATTGTCAGTTAATGAAACGCCATAATGCAAAAAATGGCCTGGTCAGGAAGGGGGGTAAATCCTCAGGAGGGCAAGTGGTTAAGTAATGACAAAGTTATTGCTGATTAAAAAGGCTGAGCAGAAATGTAAAAAGTGCTCTAGTCCCTAGGGGTGTACAGATGTGAAAACTTAAGTGGTTAAGGTGTTAGGTTGTTTTATTAGGAGGAATGCCATGCCTTTTTTTGTGTGTAGCGGCTCCCCATTAACATCTGCACCAGATCCTCACCTAGGTTATAGATCTTGTATGCACATAGGGAATCCCCAGATGCTTTTTGTACAAACAAAAGTAAGTGGCTGAAGTTTTCATTTGGAAGCAATTTAATCACTTGACCTCTGGAAGGTTCATGACAGGGCATTTTTGCTATTCAGCACTGTGCTACTTTAACTGGCAATTGCTCGGTCATACAGACTTTTACCCAAATTAAATTTATATCATTTTTCACACAGATAAAGCTTTGTCTTAGTGGTATTTAATTACCAGTATTTTTTTTTATTTTTGGCTATATAGTTTCAATTATAAAATTCAGCAAACAAATTATCTTTCTTCATAAATGTAGGCCAAAATGTATCTGCTACATTTATTTGTTAAAATTAATCCAAATAAGTGTATATTATTTAGTCTGTTTGAAAGTTATAGAGTCTACAAACTACGTACAAGTATAAACAGACTATGTAGTCATGGATTTTGTGTGGACACATAGAAGAGAAAGCGAGTACCATAAAAAACAACTTTATTATGTACCATTAAAATCTATTAGACAACATAAAAATTACTTTCCACATAGAGGTTCACAACATGCAAAGATTCTGATTACAATTCACATGAGGACCCATTTCGGGAATCCTTCTTCAGGAGCATATGTGACAGAATCAGCACACTGGAACCCACTCCTAATCTTTAATAGAGTAATATTAGCCAGTAGGGTAGACTGGAATTCATAGCATGTGCATGTTGCCCATAGAGGTGTAAATGAGTAAACCAAGGTGATGCTATTTCCTCTTGGGTGGGAAATCCAGGTACATTCAGCAAACAACCAATGGTCTTGTACATATATTTTTAAATAGAGGGACCAACTTCCCAGTGGGGAACAATCCAGACCCAATGTAAGTCACCACAAAGACAGAATTGTAGTCAAAGTAGTCAAGGCACATATATTCCAATGAGGGGGCTCTTGATAAGTATCTTAGAAACAAACTCAGTTCACATCAATCCAGGAATCTTTGCAAGTTGTGAACCCCTATGTGGAGAGTCATATTTAATGTTATGTAATAGATTTTTAATGGTATATACCAGGGGTGGGCAACTGTGGCCCTCCAGCTGTTGTAGAACTACAAGTCCCATGAGGCATTGCAAAACCGACAGTTAAAAGCATGACTCCCAAAGGCAGAGGCATGATGGGACTTGTAGTTCACCAACAGCTGGAGGTCCACAGTTGCCCACCCCTGGTATATAATAAAGTTTCTCTTCTATATGTCCACACAAAGTCCATGACTACATATTCTGTTTATAGTTGTACATGACTTGCTGGGATGTGGATATATAGCACACACAGTATTGGTTTCTCTCCCCCTATAGTCTATAGTATATATAATATAGATATATATATATATATATATATATATACTGTATATATATAGCCTATCTCATTTTTTGAGGCCCTAAAATGCCAGGACAGTACAAATACCCACACAATGACCCCTTTTTGGAAAGTGGACAGTCCGAGGTATTTATTAAGTAACATGGTGAGTTTTTATGAAGTTGTAATTTTTGGGAAAATGGAGAAATTAAATATGTTTTACGTATTGTCACTAGTGGAGTACAGCATCACTAAATCACTGCTGAGGCAAAGGATGCTGACTGCTTACAGTATGTAGAAAAACAAATAATCACTTTTATTCCGTTTTTTCTTAGTGACTCTGTACTACTCGTGACTCTGCACTATTATTATTAACAGTGATCATCACTTTTAGAAGCAATAGTTTTAACAGTCATGATTGGCTTTCATTCATGACTTAGTGTTTACTATTGTGATGCTGTGATTGCTCACAAGTGATCATATGGTACAGGATGCTGTGATTTGCCCAGGTACCATGTGATCACTTGTGACCAAACACAGCATCACAATAGTAAGCAAAATGTCAGGAATGAAAGCCATTCATGACAGTTTTGCTTAACCCCTTCACGCCGGCCGCACACAAATGTGCAGCCTCCCGACGTCTGGGCCTTGATGCCAAGTGGCTGCACATTTGCGTACAGGTAAGAAAAAAACATATGTGCTGAGAGCACGCTCCCAGCACACATGTCCGCTACTCACGAAAAGTTCCCAGTCTGCTCTTTCGATCAGGGCCTTTCCCGATCATGTGACCGCCGTGACGACATGTCACATGATCCCGAAACCCCGCCCTGCCTCCCGGCTTCTGAAACTCTTAAAGGGTCGGCAGGTGGGAAGGGGTTAAATTGTAATCATGTGTTCACTGTGATTGAATGATTGATCATACCAATCACGATTCTCCGGTCACTCACAGCAAGGGCAGGCCAGTGCACATGTGAGCCACGACGTACCAGTACATCTCGCCCAATCACAGTAAAAGTATTGTACGCAGGTGGCAAGGGGTTAAACTGCATTTGTTTTATTTGCAAGTGTCAGTTTTGTTGTAGTAGGTTGTGTACATCATACAGATGCACCACTTCATGGGCGGGTTAAGGGCTCCCCCCCCAGGCAAGTTATTTAAAGAAATTTTGTATTTTTAATATTGACCTTAAAGCAGTATTAAAATCACTGCTTTGCACTAAACAGAATCTGGTACATGCTTGCCAGGGCAGGGCCCTGGCAATCCCCTGCCTATTGGCCTAGAAAATAGCCATTAATTAGGAATGTATTTATAAAATGCATAGTGATTTGCTCTGTAAAAGTACATGGACATTTGTTCTGTGTGAATGCAGTAAAAAAAATAACGCTATTAGGCTATTTCCTGTGCTGGATGAATGTTTTTTAATCGATCTAAAATGCAAAATACTGTATTTATCTAATAATATACAAAATCTACTTGCGCTCTAATGTTAAATGATCAATAAATAAGCACATATAGCTGCTAACATCTGATCCTATACCAATAGATCTGATGAAGTATGACAAATAAAGCAAAAAATGATGTAGCGCTAAAACAAAAAAATAATAAAAATAAATAAATAAATACTCTGTTAATGAATCATATTAAGCACATAGTCAATATAACAAAGTAACACACTCCTTAACATGTAAAAGGAAAAATAGTGCTTGATGGAACTAGATGAGTGAGATCTAAAACACGTGTGAGACCCCTGCACACAGTGCACATATCAAAAAAGTCCAGTGATCGGTATCACATGCCTTCCACTCATACAAAATCAATGGACTGTGTGTGGACCCGCACACCCCGAAGTGCAATCCAAAACCGGCTGAAATGGCCACTCACCTCCTATTTGCGACCCTGCAGGGCCACAGAGCATGTAATATCACCACTGGATCAAGATAATATTCCTCTTGGGTAGATGACTTGAAGATATGTCCCCAGTACACTGATTCCACCTCTCCTATAATATCCTTAATGGTCAGATGAGCAGGATGGATCCCAACTCAAATCCCAATAGGATGAAAGAAGAAGACATCCTCCATATGATATATCAATCACTGGACTTTTTTGATATGTGCACTGTGTGCAGGGGTCTCACACGTGTTTTAGATCTCACTCATCTAGTTCCATCACGCACTATTTTTCCTTTTACATGTTAAGGAGTGTGTTACTTTGTTATATTGACTATGTGCTTAATAGGATTCATTAACAGAGTATTTATTTATTTCTTTTTATTATTTTTTTGTTTTAGCGCTACATCATTTTTTGCTTTATTTGTCATACTGTATTTATCTACTATATAGCACTAAGTATTATAAGAAATTCTTATGTGAAATTCCCAGCCAGAAAATAAATGGGGTCAGGTGCCTTCCATGGTTCATAAGCAACCGTTGACAGATAGGAAATTGTCACATACAGTAGTAGTAGAATTACTATAACACTACTCTATATGATGTTCAAGCTATGGGGGAACCTATGTGGGCATGCTGCAAAGCCAGGCTGTGTACATCCATAGACACACACACCATGGCTTAACACCCCCCTGTTCCCTCCCTACAGGATTTGATTGGCAGCAGCAGGAGCCAATGGTTATCACTAGTGCCAAGTCTTCTGTGAGAAGAGAGAGATGGGAGAAGAGCTGCTGCAGAGGGGAACAGCGATGGGTTAAGAAAGAGCTCAGGTAAGTGTATAAGGGGGGACTGGGGAGAGCAGCTCTTGAAAGGTTTTTGTCTTATTGCAGAGAATGCCTTAAGGTAAAAACCTTTTGCTTTTATAACCACTTTAATGTAGGATCAAACAATGTTTTAGGTCTCTCTGTACATTCAGTGTCCAGAAAAACATACAGTATATGATGGAAGATTTTCCTTCTTTAAAATGATCAGTTGTGCCAAGGTTTATTTGTGTCTGCTAGACTAGCACAGGAATTAAGGCATATTTGTGTGTGTACAAGGACTGTGACATATGTGCAGTATACAGTATGTAGAAAGTAAGCTAAGATTCCATATAATCTATTCCTCTTAAAGTTGTAGTAAAGTCTATTTTTTATGTTTTAACTACAGGTAGGCCTTTAATATGGCTTATCTGTAGATACTGTAAACATCTCCGAAACGTGCACCGTTTCTTAACCTCTGAAATCACTAAGCAACTTATTCACTCCCTGGTTATCTCTCGCCTTGACTATTGTAACTCCCTCCTCATTGGCCTACCTAATCGCAGGCTATCCACGCTTCAGTCTATCATGAATACTGCTGCGAGACTCATCCACATTACTGACTGTTCCATATCTTCCACCCCTCTCTGCCAATCCCTCCACTGGCTTCCCATTGCCCAAAGAATAAAATTCAAAACATTAACAATAACATATAAAGTCATTTGTAACTCTGCCCCAAATTACATCACCAATCTTGTCTCCAAATATCACCCCAACTGTCCTCTCAGTTCCTCCCATGACCTCCTGCTCTCTAGCTCCCTTGTCTCCTCCTCCCATGCTCATCTCCAGGACTTCTGCAGAGCCTCCCTTATCCTCTGGAACTCTCTACCCTAATCTAACTGACTATCGCCTACTCTTAGGCGATCTCTGAAAACCTATCTCTTCAGGGAAGCCTATCCCACCGTCAGCAAATAATGGACTCTTCTATTCCTCATAACAGTTCATCCCCCACAGTTATTACCTTTTGTACCACCAGCCCCTCCCTCTTAGATTGTAAGCTCAAAGGAGCAGGGCCCTCCTAACCTTCTTGTATTGAACTGTATCATTGCTGTATAGTCTCCCTTTATATTGTAAAGTGCTGAGCAAACTGTTGGTGCTATATAAATCCTGTATAATAATAATAATATAAAGACTGTTATCTTAACATTTGAACTGGTGTAAAGCAGTTCTGGTGGACTTGTGTGGACACTTTTTTAAAAAAAAAATTGTATTATTTACTTTCTGACACAGGGTGTGTTTTAATATACAAAGTAATTGATTTGTATTTGCAGCAGTGTAAGCACCGTACACACATACAGTACATCCATGGTGACGTGCATGTACATATAACTTATTGTTGTTGGCTTTGAAATAGTGGACCTGTGTTGCATACTGTGGCAAGAGTGGATGATAGCGCTGTATCATTTTTCCTTCATTCTCTTCAGTATACCTCCAGACCCTATTTAGTTTAAACAAAGAAGTAAAAACGAAACAATACAAGTTATAGACTGTGAAGAAATGCTCACTGTAGGTTACACCCACCTGTGGCCACGTCTACATTTTGGCCATACCCACAAGTGTGTGGCAGTTGGCAAGCTGCACATGCCAAATTCAGCTCCCCACTCATACTTCCAGCACCTACACGGCACCCCCAAAAAAATTGTCTGGAGTTACACCTGTCCAGGGAAAAACAGCAAGGGCCTATCTGCACAATTGCGTACTTATGTGAAATTGACTGCTACTAAGATTATCACATCCAAACACCTTTAAATACATTCTTGGCTTCCAGAGTAGAACAAGTTTGATGTTAAAGCACAGAAAGGCGTCTGAGTTTCCCTGCGTTGGAAATTATTCGATTAAATTAGGAACATGAGAGTGGATTTTGTTTAATCAGGTTTTGATCATGTCAACATTTTAATCTTCCAGGCCTTCTCTTTATTGCATTGCATGAAGTATATTCAGTGTAGATGCTTTGGTAAGAGAAATGACAGTAAAAATACCCATAAATATGTGTTTATTGAATTTCTAGCTACTTTATTTTGACTTCAGTCATAAATTACGATTGTGTATCTCTTAATATTGAAGCAGTGAAATGTGAAAAGTTATTTCAAAATACCCACACTTCGTAAAAAAGCAATAATTCAGTAATATAAAGTAATATGATTTCAATTTGGTAAGAAAAAATTATTCCAAAAAAGAGAATGCAGAGGTTACATTTTAAAGGTTATATTTAAAAAGTCTAAAACACAAATTTTCTTTTGTGAATGTACATATAAATGGCAACATCTTTTAAGTGGCACTGCTCTACAAAAATTCAGATTATTACCAGTCCACTTCACATTGTGAATCTTCTGTTTTGCTTGGGAAGAGGAACAAAAGTATCTTTACTAGCAATTAGTTAACTGGCCTGTGTTCAGTTCACAGGAGGATCTGCGAATTCAATCTTAAATTTGCAAACACCAGACATAGTACCTGAATGTCATTAAAGTCTATGGGAGTTGTATCCTTTACATGATTTGGTGCACCTGTAGGCTGTACTACAGCTAAAGTGACTTGTAGAAAAAAAAAACTATTGATGATAATGACAGTTCCTTTCTATACCTGCTTCTGTTTGTAAACTAGGGATGGGCTTAATGTTTGAGTAGTTTGCCACACCCCACAATGCACTGCGCTCTCACAGTGCATTTTGAGAGCCATGATTGGCCAAAGCAATGTGGTCAGATGCAATGCTTTGGCCAATCACAGCACAGTTGGGCGGAGTTGACATCACTGCTAGCTCCATACAATTGTTTACATCTGACTGGCAAATGTCTATTGTGGTGAGTGCTCAGAGGGTGCGGACGGGTCGGCAGGTGTCAGGTTTTTTTATTTCGGCGAGTTGGCAGCAGCGTGACAATGCTTGACAAGGATTACAACAATGGAATCATTTTTTGGGCTTTTTTTTACTACAGGACTTGTTTTGTTTTTGTTCAGTTAAAGGAATTTTTCAAAAGTCTGGCGTCTTTATTGTTTCTAAATGTAACCCTTCAGTGAATGGGTAGGGGTACAAGTACCCATTACTCATTCACAAAGGGAGGGGGCAGCATCAAGGTGCCCCCTTATTTAAAGGGGTATCCTGATGCTAATGAGCCCCCACCCACAGATCCCCCACATACAACCGGCCAGGGTTTTGGGGAAGAGGACCTTATCCCCATCAGCAGTGGAACTCCATCCCAATGCCAAGGGCATATAGCCTGGTATGCCACAGGAAGGTAGGGGGAGCTCAATCACCTCCCCTATATGCTGCCCTGCAAAGGCCTGTGCTTGGATCAAGGGTCTGGTAGGAATTTAGGGGCAACTCCACGCACTTAAAAAAAATGGCTGTGATGTCTCTCCTAACTTTCTACCAGTCCTAAAGGGACCCCACGCTGTTTTTTTGTTTTCTTTTTTAATGTCAGACTTGCTTCAGAAGGTTTTATACATTGTACAGATGCACAACTTTGCAGGTAGTTGACGGGGACCCCCCCCCCCCCAGGTATGATGTTTAAAGGATTTTTTTTTTCATTTTTTTACTTTAGGCAAAGAAAAATGACTGCTTCTTTTCACTGACTCATGTCCCTCAGAGGAGTACCCGAGTCCCCATACCCCTTTTATGGCCAATAACGTGCATATAAGTCTTCAAAATGGGCACTTTTAAATTTGCAAGATTGAGTCCCATAGACTTGCATTGAGTTCGAAGTTCTCAGTCAAATGTTCATTAGGTTTGAATGTAAAACAGAGGTGTTTGTCTAATCACTGTTGTAAACAAAGCAGCAGAGTAATCCCGGATGATGTAATTGACCACATATGGTCATCCAGCATCACAAGTGGGTTTGTTGGCATTCAGAAGCCGGCTTGGTTGTTGTCTTTTGCAGTGAAGGTCTTGCTAGAGAAGATATGTCATAATGGGTTCTCATGTTTGCACAGGTGGGTTATCAGGGCATTGTTCATCATGACTGGCAATGAGTCTACTGTACTGAATGCTGTGATTGATGATGGATTTACACTGTGGGATATTTTTTGCTTGTTTTAAATAAAATTGTGTTCAATGGTGTCTATGTGGTTGTTTACATTTGTACTTTTTTGTGCATGAGTAACAAGGGTTACTAAGTACGCCTTACTCATTATACTAAAGCGGAGCTTCCAGATTCTGATAGTTCCTGCCCCACAACCCCCACATTTACTAGACCAAGGGTGTGGGGATATTCTGATACGTTCCCCCCCCAAAACCCCCACATTTACTAGACCAAGGATGTGGGGATGAGGCCCTTGAAGCCATCAACATTGAGACATGGTGCCCTGCCAGGAGATGCTTGTATGTGTGTGGCTTTGTATGGCTTTGGAGAGGGGTGGCACACTCGCTGAACTCACTTTCCTAGACAGCCACGCTGCAGTTCTGCAAGGGGTCTGGTATTGATTTTGGTGGGAACCCCATATCTTTGTGTTTTGGGTCCCCCTTAAAAAATTAAGTTCCATGTTCTTATTAGCCAACCTGGGTGACCAGAAAAGTAGGAAACAGTGAGTGTGCACCCCCCTTACTGCATAACCTTATGCTTAGGCAGCAGCCTGACTGTCCAGGAATGGGAGAAACAGTATGTATCCCCCCTCCCCCCCAAACCATACCAAGTCACATGCCCTCAACATAAGAGGGTACCTTGCAAGGGGAAGGGTACTCACAGTGTAAAACATCCTATAGAGTAACTCCTTAATCAATCACCTCATCCAATGATGTAGCTCCTTTTTAAAGCTCCAATGACCTGTCAACAGCAACATGATAACACACACATAATGATTAGTTATGAGCCAAACTATTCTGGATTCGATTTAGCAGGGGTTCAGAAACATTAAAAAAGTTTTGATGTGGAACCCAAACTCTACTGAAATGGGAGCTGAAACTGTCAAATCAAAATGCCCATTTTCTGCGCTAATAGGCAATGGGGTATCAAAAAAATACTAAGGTGGTAAGAACTGCCTTGGGAAACATGGTATGGCTTTTTAGGGGGACTGCAAACTTTTTTTTTTATTAGCATGGAGTACCCATTAAAATCCAATGTATACCCTATTGAAATCAATGGGAGGCCACCCGATCTGTCAATTAAAATGAGGCATCAAAAATGGTATTGAGGGGGTGGCCACTGCCCTTGGAAACATGTACCAGTGCAAAAAAAAATTTTTTAAATCAAGTCGGCCAGGAGCAGTGATTTTTTTTAAAATGATTAATGTGATACAATAAAAATGTCCAATTTAAAAATCATGCCTGGGGGGGTGTCCTAATCCTATCTGTGAAAGGGCACATCTCTGTTGTAGAGAAAGTGCTGCAGCAGCACTGACACTTACACAGGAAAAACTTTTTAAAATTGCTTTGACAATTGTCATTTCTAGCTTATTCTTTCCTTTTTGTCTGGTACAGATGTTAAGGGGGACCCCATGCACAAAAAACAAAAACAAAAAGTTTCTGAGTTCCCCTAAAAATCCATACCAGAATCTTAATCTAATCATCCAGCCTGACAGACCAGAAAAGGACAGATGAGCGTGCACCTTCCTACCTGAACCATACCAGAACACATGCCCTCAACAAGGGCCTCATCCCCACAACCCTCGCTTGATGGTTTTCGATGTCTGAGGGTGTGGGACTTATCAAAATATGAAAGCCCTTTAATTATATGGGGGCCCCCAGATGATCACTCCCCTACCCCCATGAGTATGGGTACGTACAGCTACTCATTTACAAAAAAGGTTGTACTCTAGAAATAAGGAGAGCCAAAACATTTAACAAGTCATTTATTTAGAAAATTAAAATCTCTCCAAAAAGTCCCTTTTTGCCATGTAGCCATATTTAGGCAATTGTGTAAGACTCCTTTTTCCACCCATTTGCTATTGTGCCTGGGCATTTCTGGTCATGTAAGTGAATATGCTGGGTGACATCAATGGCTAGTGAGGAGGTGATGGCTGCAAGCAGCCACTGCTTCTTAAACAACCATTGACTGCATTGACAAAATATTTAGACAATGAGGTAGCCTCCTCTATTCCCTGTCCATTTGCGTCCATTGCTGCGGATTGTTGGGCATGTAAGTGAATGGGATGGGTAACTTTAGTGTTTGGGAAGGACGCTGCAGTAGCAGCCAGCATTCAGCCCATACTATCTCTTCAGGGAAGCCTATCCTGCACTCAGCTAATACTGGAATCTTCTACTCTTCCAACCAGTCCATCCCCCACAGTTACTACCTTTTGTACCACTAGCCCCTCTCTCCTAGATTGTAAGCTCCAAGGAGCAGGGCCCTCCTTTCCCTCTTGTATTGAACTGTATTGTTGCTGTATTGTCTCCCGTTATATTGTAAAGCGCTGAGCAAACTGTTGGCACCATATAAATCCTGTATAATAATAATACTTAGGTTCAGACTGAACACTGAGCTCATCCCTATCGATGATTCTCCACTTACATACTGGAATGTAAACCTGACCAGGAAGTTTCATTTAGTTGCAGTAGTAACACAATCACTAAACAAATCACTTTGTGGTTTGGGTTGGTGATCTAGCAAAATCTGACCATTTAGTTCAACTGTTCACTGAATCCCAGTCAGCTAGAGTTTAGGTCATGCTCACTGTTCACCCGAAACTGAAGCTCATACTTAGTAATGAGTTTAAGGTACCTAGGTTTAGTACAGGGTATGTTCTGTAAACTTTACTGATATTCAGATGCTGAATCTAAACCCCATTGAAATCACTGGGAAACAAATGTTAAATATCACTTATGGCCATTTTCCGGGCTAATGGGCAAGGAATGTTTAAACAAATGACATGGGATGCTGGGCAGTGCCCTGGGGGACATGTCCCAAATAAAAAAAAAAGAATTACATTTCATTTGATAGAAAGCAGCAATTTTGCTTAAAGTGAAACATTAAAATGTAAAATTCCTCTAAATAACATGCTTGAAAGATGAACCCTGAACCTGCATGGAAATGGTATGTCTGTACAGCATATGAAACCTACTACAGAAAAACTGGCATTTGCAAAAACACACTGTTTCAATTGCTGGCAACTGACTGTCCCCAGCCACTTCATTCTGTTTGTAAACAAATGGCCAGGGATTCCCTTTATCTTTACCAGACTCTTATTATGGGAAGCCCCATGATTTTGTTTTCTTTATTGGGTGGTGGTCCCCTTTGAAATCCATACCAAATTTGATGAGGACCCCATGCTGCTTATTTTTTTCAGGAGATAAGACGTGGACATTTGAACAAGAGGAGGAGCAGAAAAGTCAGGATCAAATGGCCTTTTTGACACAATGCAGAGGATTAACCCCTCAGGTTCCACAGTGAGTATAACAGGCATGCTTTACTGCATATGCAGACTGATTTTACTGTTGTGAGTTTAGTAACACTTTAAAAACTTGAATAATAATATAAAAGAAAAACACAAAGTCCACCAGCATAGTGCAGAGCATCCATTTATGTAAACTTTTTAAGATAGAGTATTGCACTCACACACCAAATACTGTAGTCATCGCATCAAGTGGATTACTTCATCTTGCTGCTTATGGTCATCAGCACACAAGAAGAGGTTAGAGGTACAGCATATCTGGCTGGGGCAATTGCAGGACTCAGAGTGTATGGACCATAACCATGACCCAGCTTCTGGCTCATGTAACTGCTGCCAGTAAGCCCCACCCATCTCTAGACACATCATAGGCAACTGTTGTTGTCTTTAATAGCATTAGCAACTTATTTTCTATATAATCAACATCAATATGCAAATAAATGTACATATAAAATATATATACTGTATATATGGTAAAAGTTGAAAAAAAGCAGAAATATATCAGCAAATATATCAACAATAATAATAAATAAATATCAATTACAATTCCAAGTTCATACAGTAGCCCTAATCAAAAACTGCTGACGTAATCACAAGTACATCAGTAGTTAAAACCATCACCATTTTCTCTAATGATTAAAAGCTCAAAAAACAACACTAATCATAAACTATATGTATATTATTTTAATGATATTACTATAAGCTTATTTATTGGTAAACCCACACACACATATATGTATATAAACCAAGTACTACTAATAATAAATAAATGCAATACTTTGCATTTTGATTGTTTAAATCAGGGGTCTCCAAACTGCGGCCCGTGGGCCAGATTTGACCCTTTGTTTTCCTTTATCTGTCCCTTCGAGCACTATTCTTTCCACTGACATCAAAGACAGAGCACTATTCCTCACATTGACACCAACAATGGAGTACTATTCCTCCACCATTGATGGGGCACTATGCCTCCCACTGACACCAATGATGGGGCACTATGTCTCCCATTGACACCAATGATGGGGCACTATGCCTCCCACTGATACTAATGATGGGACAATGTTCTTCCCACTGACACCAATGATGGGGCACTATTGCTTCCACTGATACCAATGATGGTGTACTATTCCTCCCACTGACACCAATGATGGGGCACTATTATGTAATTTTTTGACTCCCACTAACCACCAAGCCCATGGCATTGCTTACTTCCACTGAAGCTGAGACATTTTCTACTCCCACTGTCCACAGTCTAAAGTTTTTCTTAATTCTTTCTATTAAGCTTTTCTTTAAAAATTACAAACTTTGCACTGAAAAGTTGCCAATAAAAAAAAAAAACACAACATGCACAGAGCTACACAACCAGGAGGGCTTCAATACAAAGCGCAAGATACCAGTAAGGACTTCACGACGTTCAGCCCTGGCCCTCTGTTTACAAAGTTTGGAGACCCCTGGTTTAAATTAAAGAAATCTCTGCACTTTTTGTTCTTTATTTTTTACAGTGATTTGAGCCCCCCACTTTGACATAGAAATGAAGCAAGGCTGGGATATTCTGAGCTACAGACTTTCCATTTGTATCTATTTGGTTTTTATTTTTTATATATTTGTTCTTTGTATATTGTAAAAAGCCTCAGAATGTGTCATGATTTGTCATGGCTACTATGTACAATATAAGCATTCATACTGCCTCCATATCTTGCACTTGGCCAGTTCATCAACAAACTCCTCAGAAGACTCAGTGCACAATATATTACATGCAAATGTTAGACCTAACATTCATGTAAGCAAATCATTTCAAATCCCATAATTTTATTGTCATAGTATTCAAAAGATTATATTCCAAGCCTGAGTTTATTAAATCTTGGTATGATACATAAATTTAACATTTATGCAATAGCTGTATTATATTGTATCAAATATCTTGCAATACAGCTCATCAAATGCTTCTAATAGACATTGTGGTATCAGTCCTATCAGCATAAACCTAGACCGTTCTTACCAATGAAATGAATGCTGTTATGATAGTGAGCATATGTTGCCGCCAATGAAGTGGTTCATCATCCTACAATAGCTGCTGCAGAGAGACTCCTGCAAATTAGCGTGCCACAGGAAATGGCATTCCTTGTGGCTGTATCAGCCTGCCAGGAAGACCATCTCTCCATACATCTCAAACGTGTTTCATCCTGTTTCCCAGGATTTTTTTGGAGAGAATTGGTGTGCTTGAAAGATCTATAATCCTTAAGAAATAATTTGAAACAGAAGAATAAATCCGGGGAGTATAAAGCTGGTGGTGATGTAGGTGAAATAACCCCGGGACTGGATTGTAAAAATTGAATAAATGGTTCTCAAATGTTTTTTTGCTTGCATCATCACATTTCAAATCTATGATCCTACATGTGATACTCGATGCATAACCATGTCAAAAAGGCTGTATCATATTGTGTTGTGCTACACGATACAATATTGTGGTTATGAACTATTACATCAGCTTTGTTGAATAAAAACATTTTTAAAAATCACCTAGATACAGTAATTAAAAAATTAAAGGAAAGCATCGTAGATTTTGAGAAAACACATTAGACAATGGCTGGAATTTAAAAGCCTATTATTTTCAGCAAACAATGTTCAGTCCTGGGTATCTGCAGTCAAACTGACAGATTTGGAGAATCATTCAAACCTTCAAACTCTCTCTCAAAGGCACAGCAAGGAAAAGTAAAACCATACAATGCCATACTGGAGTATATAAATACACCTATTGATGGCATGAGATCACCATCTCAGATGCTCATGAACAATCATCTGAAACTAGCTGGGTAATTCCATCTGCCTTTTTCTGAAAAATGGAGATAAATGCAAGATAAATGCTTCAACAGGACTGCAAACCGATTCCACAAACACAACTGCGGTGGTACAGCAACCTGCAAAATTGAAAGTATCTTGTAAAGTAGTGAGGCCAGCACAACATTGTGCTATATAAACACACATCACATTGTTGTTTTTTAAAGTAAAAGCATTCTGTATCATAAACATCTGCTACTTTTTTAACCTTTTTTCTTTTTCTTTCTTTCTTTTTTTTTTTTTTTTTACTTTTTTAAGACTTTGTTGCATCTCAGTGTTATTGATCTCCTGCCACCACTCTCTGTCTACACCACACAAGAAGTTCCTAAACAAGGACATGACAAGGTCACCAGCTATTTTTTTTAATAAAAGCTGCAGGTTTAAATAATTTACAAATACATATAATGTTAATACATAATTATAATACTCAAATATTAGACTACTTTTGAAACGACATTAAGAATTAAAAGTTTAGATGAGATTTTGGTGACTAGGTTAATGTGTTCTTTAAACAATTTCCCTCCTGATGATTTCCCCCTTCCTGACCAGGCCATTTTTTTCGTGATGGTGCTACGTTACTTTTACTGACAACTGCGCGGTCATGCAATGCTGCACCCAAATGAAATGTCCTTTTTTCCCATGAATTGAGCTTTTTTACAGTGGTATTTGATCACCTCTGCATTTTTTATTTTTTGCGCTATAAAAAAAGAGACCAACAATTTTGAGAAAAAAACAATATTTTTGGCTTTTTGCTATTAAACATGTCCAGAAAAAAATTAGTAAAAATCAATTTCATCATAAATTTAGGCCAAAATGTATTCTGCTCCATGTCTTTGCTAAAAAAAAATCCCAATACGTGTAAATTAATTGGTTTATGTGAAAGTTATAGAATCTACAAATGGCATTATAGATAATTTTTTTTGTATTATTTTATTTTTACTAGTATTGGCGGCGATCAGCGACTTATAGCGAGACTGCGGCAGGCATTCTGACACTGGGGGGAACTGACTTGGTGTCAATGACATTCCCAGTGACACCAATACAGTGATCAGTGTTAAAAAAAAGCACTGACACTGTACTAATGGATCTGGGCAGGAAGGGGTTAACATGAGGGGCAATCAAAGGGTTAACTGTTTTACTAGGGGGCGGTGTGTTGGTGCCTCACTGTAAGCACACTGCTCTGGATGGCTGTGCTATGCCAAAAGGGAGGAGAACTGTTAGTAAACAAAGCAGCCCTCCTCCCCATCAGAGATTCTCTGTAATCATCGGGCGCCGGTGGGTAATCACCGGCCGGGACCCGGTGACTGACAGCTGCGGCCTCGAATGGTGGCGTAGGTAGGGTGCGCACACGACTCGCACGCACCCCCTACCCAGAAATACAAATTCACATATATATATGTGATTTTGCACACCCCTGCTACCCTGTAGCAGTATTTCTGCTATAGGGCGGCGGGGAATGGTTAACCTCCCTGGTGGTCTAACTAATCAATATTTTTGAATGTCAAAGCGGTACATTGTTTTGCAAGGAAAATTGTTGTTTTATATTGTAGGCCTGTAATTCTTAGGAATAACTCACTTAAATCTGTTCAAACAAGAGTCTAGTAAACATCCCAGGTATGAAAACGTTTGAAACATGAAATCATAAATTATAATATAATAAATAATTATAAAAAATAATATAATAATAATAAATTTAATTCAATAATGTAATCAAACCAAAAACACTGAAATTTGAGCTGAGCTGAGTCGCAGAATCGTTTTCGGTGTCTGATGACGAATTTCCCCACGAATCATTATCACTCAATTCTGCAAGTGATTCTAATTCACTATCGCTGTTTTCTAGCTGGTCTAAAACCACTTTTGACCTAAAGGGACGCTTTTTGGATGCCATGGATGTTCTCAAATTTCCAGGCGGAAGGAACGGTAAAAATGCAGGCAGGGCACAGGACAAAGCACTAGGGACAAAATTTAGGTGAAATGGTTTGATACAGTAATGTAATACTTACAAATTACATTGTGTTTACTTTTTTTAATCTCCTGCCGGTTCCATCCCCCTGCATACCGATGCTCGCAGGGAAGGGAACCTGGAAGACGGATGCCGGCATCAGCCACAGGACATGGCCAGAGGACACAGCGGGAGGACATCGTGGGATCTCAGGACAAGGTAAGGATCAGGGGACAAGCACTACAGTGTAATCCCGAGTGTGGCTCGGGGTTACCGCTTTTGATACTGTAAATTAACCCTGAGTCACACTCTGGATTACCGCCAGGGAGGTTAATTACATCATAATGTTATTATTATATCTGTGGATCTTTTCTAGTGGCAGACATAACATTGGCAAGATGGCCACTCTTTAAAATTAGGCAAAAGCACACCCTTCTAAAATTCCAGGGTTTCTTCTTCCTCATTTATCTCCCCCATGCAGCTAACGTGACCCCAGTGCTGACAGTGAGGGACAGGGGGTCTAACAAGGGTGCTATGTAGATGCCTGATGTCTTCCTTATCAACCAATGATGTCAGCTGTTTTTAGGATGCAGACAGCTGGCCTGCATCATGCCCCGGTTGTAATTTTGCACAATGAAAACACGTGGCTTGCTGTAAAAAAAAAAAAGCAGGTTTGAACCACCTGCTGGCTTGTACACAAATTTAGGGGAATTTGGGGAAATTTTTAGGAATTTTGCTAAGGTATCCCTGAAAAACCCAGAAGGCACCCCTGTGTGCCCAGCACCCTGGTAGAAAAAGGCTGTATTAAAGGAGTGTTTGGCTGGTTTAGCAGGGACTATGACAATCCATGTATGGGAACTGTGGTTGTACAGAAGTGGATCTAAGTGGCAGCGCTGATCAATGTATTCTGATGGCAGACAAGTGTCTCATCTGTCAGAATACAAAGACACAGCGGAGGAGATTCCCCCATCCACCTTGAATGTTTGGATGGGGGGATCAAGCCATTTTTTTTTCATTCAACCTGCTAGTTGAACAAAAAATAAATATTCATCTATGGGTTGCTTTAGCTTAGAAAATGTAGTGAAAATACACTTTGCAAAGAACACCTAACTGTGTGCATCAATGAACATGATTTTTACTTGCACCCGATCAGATGATTGAAATGAGCACTGATTCACCTTATTCATTAAGCCCAATGAAAATTCCTTTGCCGTGCCACTTTAGTAAATTAACCCTAATGCCTTTACCTTTCTCAATATTGTGTTCATTCATTAGATTTTTTACATTTTTACCTTTCTACAACACGTCCACTGTTGGATATGAAATCAGTCTGCAGTTTTAAATAATTTTGCTCTGCTATGTTGTTTGAGTGGTTTCATCACTTGGGATGAGCCAAGCTTCCCTGGGTTTGGTTTGAGAATTGTTCAGCAAGCCTCAGGGTAGTTCGGTTGCTGGACCCCAATCCCATTGAAATCAATGGGAGCTGAATCTGTCAAATAAAAAAATTAAAAATGTCTTGGCTAATATGCAAGAGGGAATCAACAAATAGCATGTACCAACTGGTTGCATGGGGTTGGGTCGTCATTGCAACCCCTGACACTACGTCAATGTTTGGGGGTGTGGTAAACACACGTCTCAGCTATGGTATATTACAGTCCCCCACCCTGCAAATGCAAATGAGCTCTTACTGTCCTGAGCCCCCTATAAGACTGCTTTCACACTGATGTGCTGTGGTTTACCCGCACTGTGGGTGCAGCGCAGAGCACCTTCAGCTTTCCTGTGGGTTAGCTGTGCTTTTTCATTGATTTATATTATATTTTGCAGGGGTTTTGGACTTTCTGAAAATGCACCAAAACTCCTGCATTCACTATGAGATCGAGGGCCACATCAAAGCGCTCTGAGGGCCACATGTGGCCCACAAGCCACAGGGTGTGCACCCCTGCCTTAAGGCATCCTAATTAGCAACAAGTTCAGTACGCATTTCCCAAAAATACAAACCACCTACTCATGTCACTGTAGTATTATCCTATCATTTCCTGTCACTTACCTGTTGTAAATTAAATTCTCCCACCTAAACGTTATTATGTGTATTTTACAGAACTGTGAAATATTCTGAACGTTAAAAGAACCATATTACAATTATTTATATTAATGTGATTATCTGTTCCCTGCCTCTTTCTCTTTCTCTGTAAGACATTTCTGCTCCTGAATTATGGCACTCAAGTATCCAGAAATGACTAATGTCAATGTTTTAAATCAATGCATCTATTGTAGAAAAATACATTTTGACATTATATACCTTTCAAAAATGAAATTTAAATAAAGGAACAATAACTTTGCCAGTCACGTAAAATAAAGAGATTCAAGTTAGCAACTGCAAACTATAGTGCATACAGTATATACTGTATACATTTTATTATATTCTATGCCTACCTATCTAATTTGAAATACAGTAATCATACGTAAACATTAGAAATATCAGTGTAGCAATTGATAAACTATTCAAGCTAAATTATATGTATAAGAAGCAGTGCTAGAAAAAAATGTATACTCTAAAAGGTCAGCAAGGCTGCTAAGTGCCATTATTACTTACTTGAAAGTATCTTTAGACATGAAAGGCAAAGCAGGATGTCATGTGGTGCTATGAGTTTTCTTGGCTTGATTAATCATAATTTCAAATATCATGAGTGCTTAGAAGCAGGAAAAGAAAAAAAAATGACGACATCCAAAAATGATGTTCCAGTTTTGAGATACTGCTGACAACTAGAATTACAAGTTGACTTTTAAATGAAGGTTTCTTAAATCACTCAGTGGGGAGATATCTCCACCAGAAGTCCAATATTTTCCTAATTATCAGAGCCATTACAAAGCTGAATGATGCCAGTGAGTAATTTTACTCCCTGAGCACCCAAAATTGAAGTATATGTTTCAGTGCATAGGGCCTTTAACCACTTCACCTCTCACATTGATATACCCCTTATAGACCAGAGAATTTTTTTTCTATTTTTGCTAGGGGCTTATTGATTCAACAATAATTTGTGCTAATGGTAACTGCGTGGTCATGCAATGCTGTAACCAAATTAAATTTATATATTTTTTTTACACAAATAGAGCTTTATTTTGGTGGTATTTGATCACCACTGGTTTTTTAAATTTTTTATTATATAAATGAAAAAAGACCTCAAAGTTTGAAAAAAAAACATCTATTTAACTTTCTGCTGTAAAACATCCAAGAAAAAAAATAAAAAATAAAATTTCTTCATAAATTTAGGCCAAAATATATTTTCCTGCATGTCTTTTTTATCCACTTGCCCTCCTGAGGATTTACCCGCCTTCCTGACCAGGCCATTTTTTGCGTTATGGCGCTATGTTACTTTAACTGACAATTGCGCAGTCATGCAATGCTGCACCCAAATGAAATTTACATCCTTTTTTTCCACAAATAGAGTTTTCTTTTGGTGGTATTTGATTGACTGTGCATCTTTTATTTTTTGCTCTAGAAAAAAACAATTTTGAGAAAAAAACTATATTTTTTTAAATTTTGCTATTAAACATGTCCAGTAAAAAAAATGTAAAAATCAAATGTCATCATAAATCTAGGCCAAAATGTATTCTGCTCCATGTCTTTGCTAAAAAAAAATCCCAATACATGTAAATTAATTGGTTTACGTGAAAGTTATAGAATTTACAAATGGAGGTATATATACTGGGATTTTTAATTTATTTTTTATTTTTACTAGTAATGATGGCGATCAGTGACTTATAGCGGGACTGCGGCAGGCATTTTGACACTGGGGGAAACTGACTTGGTGTCACTGACATCCCCAGTGACACCAATACAGTGATCAGTGCTAATAATAAGCACTGACACTGTGCTAATGGCACTGGACAGGAAGGGGGTAACATGTTGGGCGATCAATGCCATTGGCCCACAGTGTATCTGCATGGGCCAGTTGTCAAGGGGAAAATGATGATTTTTGATTATGATATTGTCTTGCAAAAATTATTACGTTTCCATCCAATCTATATAAAAAATTATGTAACAAACTCAAAAGTGCACTTTTTACTTTGAACAGTGTTAATTTTGAAACAACTTGTATTACCATAGAAAATAGGTCTACATTTTATTCCATAGTTCTCCCCAATCATAATGAAGCCAAAATTATGATTTTTATGTATTTTGATGATACAAATAAAACAACTTTTTTTTCAATTTTGCCTATTTTTAATGCAACACATAAAATAAAAATAAAACATTTTAATGTATGAATTAGCTTATTAATGGATTAACCACTACCCATTTTCCCAATTAACGTAAGGCAGCCCACATCAGAAACTCCTGTGTGGTTCACAGAACACGCACCCGGGAGCCCTGTGATTGGTGTGTCAGTTGTACACAGCAGATCACACTACCACTGTGTCCAGGAAATCACATGGTCTTTTACCATGTGATTGATGTGTCCAATCACAGCAATCACATAGTACATTGGAAACTGAAAGTAAGTATTGGTTCTCTCTACTCTCACTGTGAGAGCAAAGAGAACTGATGCTGCAGCCTGTGGGTGTGCAGCAGCCTGTCACAGTACATGTAGACTCACAGACTGTACTGCTAGCCTACCCCAGTGTCCCTCATCACTGCCTAAGTATAGTACAAATAAAGAGTGCAGCCAACCTATGTCACTTGTCCCAGTGTCACCAGTGCTCATGATAAAATGTCCATACATCATACCAAAGTTTTGATCACCGCCATAATCCATACAAGCATCCTGATCATCGCCATATCCCATAATAAAGTCCTGATTACTGCCATATGTCGTAATGGTGCCCTGATCATTGCCATAAGCCATACCAACCTCTTGATCACTGCCATATGCCATACCAACCTCCTGATCACTACCATACCCCATAAAAGCATCCTGATCACCTCCATACCCCATGCCAGCATCCTAATCAACGCCATATGCCATACCAACCTCCTGACCACTGCCGTACACCATAACAACCTCCTGATCACTGCCATACCCAATACCAGCATCCTGATCACCACCATATGCCATACCAACCTCCTGATCACTGCCATACACCATAACAACCTCCTGATCACTGCCATACCCAATACCAGCATCCTGATCACCACCATACCCCATACCAGCATCCTGATCACCACCATACCCCATACTAGTGTCCTGATTGCCACTATATGCCATACCAGCATTCTGATCACCACCATATCCCATTCCAGCATCCTAAACTCCACCATACCTCATACCAGCATCCTGATCACCACCATACCCAATATCAGCTCCCTGATCATCATCATAGCAATGTCCTGATCACCACCAAACCCCATACAAGCATCCAGATCAATTTTCAGACATATATACACCATAGTTTGTAGACTCTATAACTTTCACACAGACTAAATAATATACACTGTTTTGGGTTATTTTTGCCAAAAAATGTAGCAGAAAACATTTTTACCTAAACTTATTTGCAAAAATGTATAACAAAGAATACAAAAAATGTGTGTTTTTTTTCAACTTTTTCAATATTGTTTTGCTTATATAGTAAAAAAAAAAACAGCGGTGATCAAATACCACCAAAAGAAATCTCTGTCTAAAAAAATGAGTTGCATGCCTGAGTAAATTGCCATTCAGAGTGTGACAGCGCTGAAAGCTGAAAACTGGCTTAGACTGGAAGGGCTGAAAGTGTCCAGACTTGAGATGGTTAAAAAAAGTCAGCTGGAAAACATTGGATATGGGGAGAAAAGGAGAAGGTGAGGGAGAAGGGATTTTTAAGGCTTATACTGTAACAGTAAACTAAGATTTAGTAAGGGGTAAATAGGAACAATTGTTATTTAATATTTCTTTTTTGTTTTTCTTGGTAGCGTTACTGTAACTGACATCATATACTTATCAATGTTACCCTTTATCTGCAGATAAATAAAACAAAGTAATTTCTAACAATAATGTTATGCTGTATTTGATGCTTCTGAACAGTGTTTACAGCAACTGCAACAAACTTTGCAACACCTATGGCGCAGGTCCATTGGTTAAGTATGGAATGGGTGGGTGGGTGCTACATCTGTTGTGATACTTACAGAGATCAGATGGCAGAGAAATCAGAAAGACAAAAAAAGCACAGAGAAAAAGGGAAGAGAAAGGAAAGAAGAGAAAAGAAAAAAGGGGTGGGGGAGAGGGAAGTAGGGGTAGGGAGGAAAAAGGAGAAAGGGAGGAGGGGGGGGGGGGGGAGGAGGGAGGGAGGGAGAAGGGAAGGAGATGTGTCAGTGAAAGGAAGCTTGGGTCATCAACAGGTCTCTGCCCCTGTAGATTTATAACCTGAATATGGCCAGTGGCCTGAAAAGGAGCAGTATTTTAGGCACTCGAAGTCTCACAAAAAAGTGGTATAGTGGGTATCTGAGCATGTATATTCATTACCTGTGATGTGGAGGAATTGCTTCACTTGTGTTCCAGAAGGGAGGGAAGATGTGACAATGGTCTCTATTCATAAAGCTGTACTTTAAGAATGTGGCAAAATACTACTCAGCGTTTTTCAAACATTTTTTAGGCATTCAATAAAAAAATGTTTCTAGAAAACTGCATGCAGTATTTTTCCGAAATATGTAATATTATCTCATGAAACCATATGGTATTTTATCTCATGCAATATCCAGTGGGATGGATACAGTGGAGAAGAATTACAGCCCCTGTGAGATTTTATTGCTAATAAAGCGGTAAAGTGGTTTAAACCATAGAAATATGCCAACTCACTAAGTCCAAATACCAATCAAAGGGAAGCTGCTTTCACAGGACACACATGGTGTATCAAAAACAACTAAGTTAAATTAAGTAAATACAAAATATCTTTATAAATATCAAATATTGAATGAAAATTTTATCGTAAATCACACACATAAATACCCTTCTTCCACCAATAAAAAACAGCTGAATGTAAAATAATTGCTGGCAATTAAACATTTAGCAAAAAATGGCATAGGGTCAAACCGCACCCCTATTCCCCCCCCCCCCCCATCCATACCAAGTCCTTCGGGTCTGGTATAAATTTTGAAGGGAACCCCCACGGCAACATTTTTTAAAACAAATGGTGTGAGTTGCCCCCCAAAATCCATACCAGACCCATATCTGAGCATTCGGCCTGGAAGACCAGGAAAGGGGGAAGACCAGCAAGTGCCCCCCCTCCTGAACCATACAAGACCACATGGGGAAGTGCTTTTGGGCAGGGAGACTCCCCCCCAAAAGCACCTTGTGCCAACGTTGATGGGGATAAGGGCCTCTTCCCCACAACCCTGGCCTGTGGTTGTGGGGGTCTGCGGGTGGGGGCTTATCAGAATCTGGAAGCCACCTTTAACAAAAGCCCCCCATATCCCAGGTCCTCCCTATGTGAATGAGTATGGGGTACATGGTACCGCTACTCATTCACAAAAAAAAAAAAAAGTAGTGTAAAAATTGACAGTAGACAGTCTTTGACAAGTCCTTTATTAAATCAACAAAAATAAATAAAAGTCCCCCAAAGTAGCTCCAATGATGCCACCTCCAACCCAAAAAAAGAAGAAAAAAAGGCTCTGCTCTCTTTTTCGGGTTTGAGGTGGCAGAAAATGTGAACACCGGATGTTCGAGTTGAACTTATGTTCGACTCGAATATTATGGACATCCCTAGTACTGTTTGGAAAAGAACTAAGCTGGTAATCTTATGGGACTGCATTAAGGAACCTAGGCAATACTGACATTTTCAGCACTGCAGCTCTGCTAAACCATGACAGGCAAGGTTTATCCCATTTTTGGATGTTAGTTTGGAGATATTTCAGAATAGGGAGGTAATTTTGCATATAAAGGTCATCTAGATAATGAGGGCATTGTATTCCCCAGTATGTGATGAATTCTGATTACCAAGTGAATGGAAAGCAGGACTGACAATGGGAGACTAGCTCTGGAGATGAATTGACATTTAAGGCATGTGATTAGAGATGGTATTAAAAATTTGAAAACTCTTTCATTAGGGTAGGACAGGATAAGTGGGGCTCCAATAGAAATAAAAGTTATAATGAATAATAAAAGGTAGCATGAATGCATCGGAGGAAAGATTCTAATTGCAAGATGAAAATAATTGAGAAGAAGTTGGACCATTTCATTCTATTCAAACATGCAGTATTGTCAGTTGCAGTCCCACTGTAGACACATACTGACAGTTTCTTTAGTTGTAAATCCAAGCTTGTAAATAATATGAATGAAGGAAGGCAGCATCTTCAATAATATACAGCAGCAGCACCCAAATGTGATTAATTTTATTTTTTTCTAAAGACTTTTAACTACTTGCCAACCGCAGATAGCCGAATGACGGCTACACTGCGGCTGGCCAGTTCTGTGATGGCATCATATGACATCCTCCCAGAACGCGCTCTCCTGCGCGCCGCTGGGGTCGTGCACCCAGTGATCTCCATGATTGCTGTGTCCTATGGACACAGTTGATCACGTGATGTGGTAAAAGGCCAATCACAGCGGCCTTTTACCACGTGATCAGCCGTGTCCAATGACACGCTGATCACCGGGAAATGCAAATGCCGGTTCTCGGCTGCACTTTCCTCGCGCTGTCAGAGCGAGAGGAAAGTACTGCCAAGAACTGGCAGCTGTCAGAGCAGGGATCGGCACCGAACATCAGGGCACTGATGATCAGTGCCCTGATGATTGGTGCCCAGCAGTGCCACCCACCATTTCTGCCCACCTGTGCCCAGCAGTGTGCCCACCTGTGCCCAGCAGTGCACACACCTGTGCCCCCCAGCAGTGCAACACACCTGTGCCACCCAGCAGTGCCACACACCTGTACCCACTCACCTGTGCCCGCCAGTGCCACCCACCTGTGCCCACCAGTGCCACCCACCAGTGCTCATCAGTGCAGCCCAGCAGTGCTGCCAGTCAGTGCCACCAGTCAGTGCCCAGCGGTTGTGCCAGTCAGTGCCCAGCAGTTGCGGCAGTCAATGCCTAGCAGTGCTGCCAGTCAGTGCCCAGCAGTGATGCCAGGCAGTGCCACCTATCAGTGCTGTCTATCAGTGCCACCTATCAGTGCCGCCTATCCGTGCCACCTCATTAGTGCTGCCTATCAGTGCCGCCTATCAGTGCCCATCAGTGCTGCCTATCAGTGCCGCCTATCAGTGCCCATTAGTGCCGCCTATTAGTGCCCATCAGTGCAGCCTCATCAACGCACATCAGTGAAGGAGAAAAATTACCTGTTTGAAAAATTTTATAATAGAAACAAATTTTTTTCAATTTGTTTTCAATTTTTTTGTTTATAGCGCAAATAGTAAAGTGCCCAGCGGCAATTAAATACCACCAAAAGAAAGCTCTATTTGTGAGAAAAAAATGATAAAAATTTCATATGGGTACAATCTTGCATGACAGCGCAATTGTCAATCAAAATGCGACAACGCTGAAAGCTGAAAATTGGCCTGGTAAAGAAGGGGGTATAAGTGCCCAGTAGGCAAGTGGTTAAGAATTTTTCCTGCGACACCTGAATTTTTAATCAGTGGTTATAGACCTGAATTTAACAGTGAAAGTAGCAGAAACAACAGATCCAAAAACTGTAAGAAATGTACTCTTAAAAAGAGTGATGTCCAAGTGACACTTGGGCTACTTTACTGCAAGGTCAAAGTCCTCAGGTTCAGCAAAATAGCAGAAGATTGAGGTACAAGTACAAAAGGTTGAGGCAGGTGGTAGGCAAGAGGGTGGTTGACAACCAGGTTGTTTTTTGGGACAGGTGGCAGAGAAGAGAGTGGTCAATATTCCACAATGAGGCAGCAGACAAGAAGCTGGAAAGCTAATATCAGCAACAGGCAGAGTGAGCAATAAGGGAATGAGACAAAACACAACAGTCCAGGTTTGGCAACAGGAAAATGTGGATCAACAGGAATCTAGCCTACAAGGTAGCTGGCAAGGAGACACACCACTAGCCACCAGGAGGGAAACTGTTTATAAACAACCTAGTATTCAAAGTTTTAAAGCGAACTTGGTATTTTGGTATGTGTTCTTTTTCCAGGTGGCACTCAGATGTCATGTAGGTGATCTGTGTGACCGTAGAACCATCTGCACATGTCTCAATCTATAGTGAGCTCATCTTAGAAAAAAACAATGTTTTCAGCTTGGTCTCCTACCTATGTTTCTCCCAGTAAGGGCTTAATCATAGGGGCAAATGCAGAAGGAATAGCTTGACTTCAAGCATAAAGAGCAAGTGTCAAGAACAATTTAGTATCGCTAATAGATCATTTGTGTTACAGTGCAACCTATCTAGGAGATATTGAAAATGTTGGAATCTAGCACACAAGATGGCAAGAAGACACAGCAGCAACCACTAGAAGAGAGGGTGTTTTATAAACATCCAGGTATTCAAGGGGTTAAAATAAACTCATGGCTGTTACAGCCATGAGCTTGGTATTGTTTATTTTTACAGCACTGTGAATGTTTTGCTACCCCCCCCCCCCTTTCTACAGGGAGCCTGGGACCATGGTAAATGGTTTCAGGATGGAGATATACTTTAAAATCCTTATGATTAATGAACCTACAACTGATGCCCATTTTGTCAATGGGTTTAGTGGTTATTTTTTGGCTGACATAGCTGCTAATTGAGTGCAATCTGTGCATGAGTAGCTGCAGTGGAGGAGCAGGGGTGATATTAATAGACCCCCAATGTCTCTATAAAACCTATAATTTGCCTATGCTGTCACATAGAGGGCTGATAGCAAAAAAAGGTTAGAAGAAAAAAAAGTATTATAAAATTAAATTATGATAAAATGCCCAAAAAAATTTAAAAGTTACCCCATCGTCTTAAACACACACCCTAGTAAAAAGGCGCACAAGGGGAGCATACGTGTATGTAAACAGCAATTACACCACACATGTAAGGTATCACTTTAAAGATGGGAGTGAGAACAATAATTATATTCTAACCATAATTCATGTTAACTGTAAACTGATAACCTGTAAAGGCTTATCCGCATTAACTTTGGCTAATTTTGGGCACTTTAGTTTTTCACCATTTTACATATTTACATAATTGTAAAGCTTGAAATGTTTGGTATCTATTTATTCAATCTCATGTTTTAAATTTTACAAAAAAAGGGAGTATTGTGTTTGTGTGAACTAACATTTTCTTAAAAATATGCATTTGATAAACAGTTGCACAAATACTATGCAACATAAAATGTTGAAGCTGCCACCATTTTATTCTATTGGGTGTCTGCTTTCAGAATATATATAATTGTTTAAGGTTCAAAGTACATGTAAGCACAGGTTTTAATATGTGTGAAAAAAAACGCTCTGGTAGAAAAGTGGTTAAATCCCCTCCAAGGACACCTGGTCCAGCTGGATGTATTACTCTATGGAACTGGACAGCCCTGATGACCTTACCCCTGGTGATATATCACTATTATCCCTAGAGCTTTTCTTCAGCGAATTTGGTTGGCAGTGCCCCTCCATGGATGATTGTTGCCACATGCCTGACAATTTCTCTCCTTAACCACTGGACGATACATAACCTCATGGTATACTGATCTTTCATCCGCACACTTACCCTCTTACCACACATCTAAAATGGTGCTATGCCCTGTGATCAAAGTTATCTTGCAGTTGCCTACCGTGGCTCCTACTGCTTTTTTTTTTCTTTCCTTCATGTTTTACCCTGAATAATTTATTGTGTTCTGTTTTTATGTCATTATCAAACGTGTTTGTTCATGTTTTTTTTATGATATAACAGTTTTATTGAGATGCAGCCAACTTATCACCTTGGAACTCTCTGGCCATGTGCAGAGATATAGCTCCTGCATGGCCACTGGGTCCCTGGGTGGTATAGAAATCACCTGTACCTACTGCCCTGACAGTGGACAGGTGGCTACATGGCATGTGGATATATGGTTACAATATATCTGTTCTTATGCTCCTCATGGTTTTTCATTTTCTCTTGTGTAATTTTGTATCCTGTCCTGAAAAATTATATTCAATAAAAAAGATTATACAAAAAGAATACCCTCCAAGGCATCAAAGCACTCCCAGCATCAGAGACACATACCACTGTGCTCCAACACACAGATGCTAGCACACACATGCCAAGACATGTACAGTATGTGTGCAACCAGTCGTTTACTGTCACACTCACCTATTCCTCCTTCCAGCATCAGATCTTCCCTTGTGTGATGGTCCGTCTGTGGCTGCCAGCATCCTGAATCCTCTGGCATTGCAGGGAAACACAGAAGGGGTGTTATCTTAAAGGGCTATCATACACTTTGTGTTTGAGCTATGCATCCACACACTACCAGCCAGACGTTTCTGTGTTCTATAGTAATCTCTCCAGTGATCCCCAGTGCCTCCTCACATTGCCCCAGTGACTCTAGTGTTGCTTAGTGTAACCTGTCTCTCCTGCCCACCCCTGTGCACCCCAACTTGCACCTTGTGCCCGTAACCCAGAGCCTGCTCCTGTGCTCCTCATGTTCCTCAGTATGCCCCCTGCTCCAATGACTTCATGCTCCCTTGCTAGCATCCAGTCTCCCTTCATCACTGCGTTTCTCAGTTTTCAGTAGTTGCCTTCTCAGGTGAATCAGAGGGCCAAAACCTTGGTGTCTCTTGTAGCAAAATCCATCTTCACCTTCAGTAGCTTTGGTGAAGATAAAGTGGCTCCTTAGACTCTTGATCCTTCTTAGTGCTTTTATCTTTGCTTTCCTGCAGACGCTCTGAGCGTGCCTTCTGATGCCAATGGGTATCCTGTTTCCCCAAGACTCTGCAGTTCTCTATATCACCTCCATGGCCACTGCCACTACCTAGCCCCAGCTAAGCTAATTTCTTGTTAGTCAGTCCAGTGGGAATGGACTCCAGCTCATGACACTTTGTTGAACCACCATGTCTGAGGCTTCACATCAACCAGCAGATTCAAGTAAGAATCTTTTCCAAAGACTTTCTGCCTGTGAGGCTAAGTCCAGGTGCTGCATCACCTTCATTCTCTTGCCAATCACCTGAATCAAATCCAAGCTTTCCTTGCTGCAGCAATAGCCAACTCCACCTTCACCAACTCCTGTCCAGTTGCCAGTTCTCTCAGTGGCAACTCCCCCCCCACCTGTCACCACCTTCTCACTTTGTGAAACAATGTAACATCCACTTACACACTACAGCCCCAACATTTACCTTGTGATCAAACTAAGGGGACACTGACCTGTCATTCCCTCCGCACTGCTCTGATCAGCAGGGCAGGGGATCAGAGGACAGATCCCCTGCTGGTCGTAATAGAACCCGCCCCATTTGAAAGGGGCCGTATCTTTTGCAGCTATTGAGAATTATATTTAAAGGTTTTGTGACCAGTGTTCAGCTCTAAAGACTTGTGAGTTGATGCTCAAATTAAATAATAATTACAGTAAATGTCAAAAAAGGGTTTTACTGCTGTTTATATAGGCACCAAACATTGAATTTCTTTTCCCACCATCCTCTAGACCTGTCCTATGCTAGATGACTCCCTAGCACTAGGATTACAAGGTCAGATAACAACCACACAAGGTACACTAAAGTTGACCATACACTGAGCCAATTTTTGCCAGTTCTTAACCACTTCCCGTCCGGCCGTATATAAATGGCTGGACGGTGGCAGTGCAGGGGTGGGTTGCTATTCATAAACGGTGCCCGCCATTTTGGATTGTGCGCGCTCCCTGGGACACAGCAGATTACCGATCGCTGTACGGGACCTCTGTGTGAGGTCCCGATCATGTGCTCACTGATTGGCCAATCAGTGATCACATGAATAGGTGTAAGCAAGATGTCACTTCTGACATCATTGCTTACTACGTGTGAAATCTGTGAATGATCACAGAGATCACATGGTACAAGGCTATTCACAACAGCCTTGTACCATGTGACAAGCTGTGACCAATCATACCTCTCACAGTATTTCTCAATGGCTGCAAGAATGCAGCCAGAGAGAAGGAGAAAGGATTGCTTTTTCAGCAATCAGTGTAAAAAAAAAAAATATATTCATCACCCCCCACAAGTAGTACACTGTACTGCTAGGGTGACAGTATGTTAAAAAACATAAATAATAATAATAATATAAACAAATAAAATAAAAATGTAAAAAACATTTTTTTTTAATTTTAATTTTTGGTTATAAACTAATTTGGGTTTTTTTTTTTTTGTACTAAAAAGATAACTGAATAAATTTTGACCAAGATTTATGAAAAAAGATTATTTATTTGCAAAATTCTATAAGAAAAACACTTTTTTAAAAAATTTTTGGACTTTGTCATTCATATAGAAAAAAAAAATCCCAGTGGTGAATAAATACCACCAAAATAAAGTGTTATCTGTCTCAAAAAATGCTAAAACAATTAATATGGGTACAGTGTTGCATGACCGTGCAACTGTCATTCCAAGTGTGACAGCACTGAAAGCTGAAAATTGTCCTGGACAGGAAGGGGGTAAAAGTGTCCGGAATTGAAGTGGTTAGGGACCAGTTAAAATGAAAACAGTGGGTGTTCCTGTTGGCACAACTCCACCTGACATCCTTCACTTAAAGAAAAATCAAGGAGGCAGAAATTTGCTGCCCAAACAGTGCCGGCATGCAATTGTAGTACAAGTACAGGAATGCAATAGCTGCAAAGAGAGATTCATCTATCCACGATGTTTAGAGTGGATGGTGGAATCTGATAAAGTTCCTTCATTCAAGGTGCAGGCTGAACAAAAGAAATATACTGTATGTGTGTTTGCCCATCTTAAGGCAAGGGATAGAAAAGCTGAAAGTGAAAGCCTGACTACTCTGCATCATTATATCTAGATCCGATATGTAGACAAGCACGGTAAAAGTTCTGCTAACAGCTTAGATTTAGGTGAATGGACCCAAACAGCAACATGATGTACGTATGACTATCACCTCTGGTAGCCTTGCTATCCTAAGGATTAGCCAGGTACAGCCTGTTTTGCCAGTAGGCAAAACAGGCTGGACCTGGCTAATCCTGGCCCTGCCAAACACTGCAGCATGTCATTGTTCCCTTACTACAGGGGTGTCCAAACTTTTTTTAAAGAGGGCCAGATTGGATGAAGTGAACATGGTGGAGGGCCGAACATTTTTCCGAACATTCTTTGAACCATTACAATTAAATGCAAATAAATTATTTTATGCCAAGTTAATTGCAAACGACATACTTTTCATTTCATAACATTAAGATCAACTGACAGCTGAGTTTTCACAATGTATTGAAAATAAATTAAAAAAAAACTTACCTGCACTAATGTGAAGGGTGAAAAAGGTAGCTGGAGCTGAAGTCTCTGCTCGGTAGCCGGGAGGGGAAGAGAAACACACTTCATGCTGGAAGCCCGGCCCTGACGTCACCGCCCTCTGTCGCTCCCAGCGCGGCGCAGTCACGCATGCACACTGCTCTCAAGCAGAAGACTGTCTGCCACAGAAGGGAGGGCCGTGCGACAGCCGCATTTACACAGACCAGGGAGAACACGCCGCAGTCAGGCATGCACACTGCCCTCTGCTCTCAAGCAGAAGACTGTCTGCCATAGAAGGGAGGGCCGTGGGAGGGCCACATTACACAGAGCAGGGATGGCTGTTGGAGGGCCGTATTAAACAGACCCCTGGGCCGTAAATGGCCCGCGGGCCGGACTTTGGACATGCCTGCCTTACTACATTATCATTCTTAAAGTGTTAAAATAATTAGCTAGTTTTGCTTTCATAACTTTTAGCAATTTTGCAGTTAGGCATGATTAAGCTGAATATAACTTCCAAAAACTGCATTTATTTAGATTACAAAATATCCCAGCATTATGTGAATGAAGGTGTGGTCAGTAATTAATCTTCAAACTTGTGCTTTGCACATTGCCTTTTGTCAAAATGATATGTGCATCAGATGATTCAACGTCTAGATTTTGTAGAAAACCTGCATGAACTACTTTCTATATTGATCATTCTTCTTCACTGACAATGCTTCTGTCTGATTCAGCTAATGCCTGATGCCTGCAGGTGTTAGTGCCTTATCTTCTGGGTCAAAGAACATACAATGTTATCTGCTTCCATGGATGTGTGTAATTGCTTCTTTGTGAGTTGAAGGCTAGAGTTGTAAAACAAACCTTTTTCTTCATATAGTTTATAGAGGTTTAAAGATTTCTCCTCTTGTTTTTTGTGTCATCAAGAAAATGTACTTTTCAGTGGCATTTCTATGACTGATTGATGGATAACATGGTAACAAGTCAAAATGTTCTATTTTAACATGTAAGATTTGAGTGGCTGCTGACAAGTTCAATCACATACCAACTTTGCATCTCGCTCAGCAACTACTAATGTGAGACATTCAAAATTTGACTTCAAGATTATATGATCATTTTTTCAATTTATACTAAAAATTATGCAGACCTTGCATCTCAGTGACAAGATCCACTTATTAAACGACCAAGAGGTAGTGGTAAAGGGGGACTATTGTCCCCAAAAGGCAGGCTTAAGCTGGCATACAATGTAAGGCTGGTGTTTAAGACAGCACTCCAACCTAAAAGTCATGTTTCCCCTCAAGTAGACATAATTAACTATTTGTAATTAATGGCCCAACTTCTGGCATACTTACCAATGTTCATTACGGACATTGTCTGTAACACTTCCCATTGTTCATTATGGCCATTGGTTTCTCATTACACTCTATGCAGTATTAATAAACGTTTATCAATACACTTCATATTCCTCTCTCACTTTAGCTGCAGCATTTCTCCACCAGCCCAGTAACCTATCACCTCACTCCTGGTGACATTAATTCATATGTTTTACATGAATATTAGGAAGCTGTACTCTGTACTGAAACTGTGCTTACTCTTCTTCCAAGG
This sequence comes from Staurois parvus, assembly GCF_062004578.1. Classification (NCBI taxonomy): domain Eukaryota; kingdom Metazoa; phylum Chordata; class Amphibia; order Anura; family Ranidae; genus Staurois; species Staurois parvus. Next base: position 8,618,181 of record NW_028319228.1, on the reverse strand, counting down.
CATCACCACATCTTCTGTGACTCCCAAGCTGGGTCCTTGGACAGCCCGTTCCACAATATTGGACCCAGTACTGGGGTTTTAATTGCTAGGGAAGGAGCCTAAGTATAAAAGCTCCTTCACTACCAGGGTCTCAGTCACATTTGTCAAGTCACCACTTCCCAACTGGCTGGCTACTTATGCACTCAACACTAGTACTGTAGTCATTAGCAACAGCAATACAGCCTCCTCTGAATAGCTTCACTGTAGGTTAGTTATTTGTACTGTATCTTCTCTAAGTTGTCTCCTCTGCTCATTAAGCCCTCTTCTTTGTGGTATGCCATTCATGCATTGCACCCCTTTAAGTGTGCAAGTTGAATAACCATAAACATTATTTACTGAGGTTGTTAAAAAGTAACAATAACAATAAACTTTTCACATGATATCTTCAATAAACATTCCTGTACATGGTTTGTTAAATGCCCATAGTTAGTCATATCTTATACAGGTGAGAAAATCCTTAAATCCTAAAGTTTGTTGAAGGACTGCTGCTTCATAGAACAAGGAGCTTGGAAGGGATCCTATACTACATTACACCAGAATTCTCCCGAGGCGGAGCCTGAACATGGCGGCAGTGTAGGAGCTCGTGGACGGAGCTCCGGTGTCTGACCTCCCCAGGCCTCCCAGCTTATCCCCTGGAACATGTTAGAGCCTTGCGGTGGGGGACTTACCCGGTCTGACGGCTCCCGGCGGAGGAGAGACTGACGTGGGTGAGGGAAAAGAGAGGAGCGGCGGGCGATTGTTGAAGAGAGAGTCCCTGGACGCTGGGAGACGAGAGGGGCCGGCGCGATCACGTGACCGGCCGCAAAGCACCTCTGGGAGACCGGGAAGCCGGCCGGCCGGCGTTTTGTGGAGAGAGAGCAGCGCTGACCTGTTTGCCGGGGGCCGACACACTCTCCCACTCTCCCCCTATCCCCCTAGTAACCCTGGAGCCTAAAAATACGTGAAAGGAGAACTATTGAAACCTGGACAAGGAGTCTGAAGAGACCCTGGGGAGTTCCCCCCCATGAACAGACCCTCAGAGGAATCGACCGAAAAGGCACTCACTGGAAGAAGACATAGGAGGAGGGTGAGTGACACTTATGAATTGCACTTTTGAAGATCTATCATGCTGACCTCTAAAAAGTGTATATAAGAACGGGGGACCCCTAGAGTCTGTATAAAAGGTGGAAGAGACACGCAGAGAGAAGAGGAGAGGCTCGGGGAGAAGGAGGGGGAGAGGGGGGAAGGAGGAGGAGGAGGAGAAGAGAAGGAGAAAAACCAGCAGGGGGACAGAGCAGAGACTTGAAAGTTTTAAGAAATAATATCCCGCCCTACCCATAAACTTATAAAGGACTATAAGAAGGATAAGTGCCACAGAGAAAAATGAAAAACAAAAATGTAAAAGGAAGTGGGCTTAAAGGGTCCCAGACTGGCACAATTAAAAAATATACATCCCAAGGAAACGCAACCCCAGAAAGACCTCAGAGCAGATCTGAAAAAGGAGAAGCAGACCTTAGTATGGAAAGAAGCCCTAGAGTATCAATAGGCCCGGATACTAGTAACCAGCAAATATCAGGCAATACAGAGGCGGAAAAAGACCTACAAATACCTAATAAAAAGGAAATGGCAGAAATGTTTAAAGAACTGGAGAAAACAATAAAACAAGAAATGGTAAACATTCGCAGTGATCTGGGACATCTCTTGGAGAGAATTGAGGAAACGGAGGAGAAAGTTAAAGGCCAGACCCAGGCTATCTCTGAACTTGAAAAAGAACTAATTAATATAGGGAAAGTCCAAGAAAAACTGTTATATAAGGCTGAGATACAAGAAAATAAAGACAGGAAAAGAAACATCTTGATACGTGGAGTTTCAGAAAACCTAAAGGGAGAAAGCTTGCAAGAGGTGGTTTGCAAAATATTTAACATTATAACAGACAGCTCTGAAATGGAAAGGTCTAAAATAGAAGGAATCTTTAGAAAAGGGAAAATCCTGAGAAACCTGGGGAAAGAAAGGCCGAGAGATATAATTGTCAAATTTTATGAACTTCGGGACAAAGAAAAAATCTGGAAGAAGACTAAGGGAAAATCAGTAATTAAGTATGAAGGAGGAGACATACAGATATATGCGGATCTGGCTCCAGAGACTTTGTGGAGAAGGAGAACTTTGAGACCCCTATTGAAAAGGTTGAAAGAACAAAAGGTGCAATATAGATGGGGGACTCCCGAATGCCTAATAGGATGGAAAAACGGGACTACAGCATACCTTAGGTTTCCAGAAGATACGAAAAATTTTTGTGACAGTTTAAAAATTCAAAGAATGGAAATCCCTGGCTGGGAAGAAGAACGATGAGAAAGTAGAGCGAAGAGAAAAGAGGACTGGAAATTTGTGGGGGGGAGGAGGTGGAGGGGGGGAGAGGGGGGGAGGAGGAGAGAGGTGTTTTTTTTTTTTTTTTTTACCCCCTTTCTTCTCCTCTCGCCACCTACCCCCACTCTATTGCCTTCGTTATGGATTTTTTTCGTTTTTTTTTCATTTTTCTTCTCTCTCTATTTTTCTGCCAGTGATAATATCCAGGTGGGGCTTGGGAGGTTATGGGGAGGTTAGTCAAGGGGAAAGTCGTCCATGGACGGAGTTTTAGCCCAAGGATCAAATCAAAGGTGGATTTTTTAATCCATAAATGATTAGTAGGCAAATGTTAGGCCTAAAAAGAGGGGGGAGGGGAGGGGGGAGGGAGGGGGTTGGAAGGTTGGCAGGGTGGGAAATGGGAGAGGGAGGTTGTTTTCTCTGCAAAATAAAAGATGATATAAAAACAAGTGAGAAGGGAGAAGGAGAGAGAAATAAAAAATATAGATGGAGGAGAAAAGAGGAAATTTAAGGAAGATGGAAGAGATTCAGTTTATAACATATAACATAAATGGGTTGAACTGTCCCGGGAAAAGATATAGATTATTTAAAGAATTACATCATAGAGAAGCCTCAGTGATATTTTTACAGGAGACACATCTTGAGATAAGCTCAAATGTTAGACTGAGGTCTAAAAAATACCCAACATGGTACTATGCAGATTCCCCGGTTAAAAGAGCAAAAGGGGTAGCAATAGGCCTGGCAAAGAACGTTAGGTTTGAGTTGGAAGATAGAAAAACAGACCCAGATGGGAGATTTTTGTTCTTAAGGGGCAAGTTACAGGAGATCGAGTGTACACTGGCCAACATCTACTGCCCTAATAAAAAACCGGAGGAGTATCTGAAAAAGGTGTTGAGGAAGTTGATGGACTTTAAAAAAGGACGTTTGATCCTGGCAGGGGATTTTAACTTCTGTATGGACCCACAAAGGGATGCCACCTCCCATATAAAGACAGAAGGAAGTAAGGCCCTGAAATTATTGAAAAAAGAATTACACATAAGTCAACTGATAGATGCCTGGAGAATTACACACACGCAAGATAGAGATTATACTTTTTTCTCAAATATGCACAAGAGATATTCAAGATTAGATTATATATTAATAGAACATCAATTAATCGACCATCTGACCCAGGTAGATATAGAGACAATAACTTTATCAGACCACGCTCCAGTTACTATGAAAATGGAATGGGGGAGAAGGAAAAGCGGAGGGCTGGGATGGAAATTGAATGAGACACTTTTAGTGGAAAGGGAAATAGTTCAGAAAATAGGGGAGGAGATCGAACGCTTTTTTAAGGAGAATGAGACAGGGGAGGTGTCAACAGCCACAGTGTGGGAGGCTCACAAAGCTTATATAAGAGGAATATTAATGGCGATTGGGGCTAGAAAGAAAAAAGAAAGAAGGGAGAAAATGAATGAGCTCTTAGAAGAAATAGATAAATTAGAACAAATACATAAGAATAGAATAACAAAAGAAATAGAGCTGAAGTTAAAAAAACAGAAGGAAGAACTGAAAGAAATGATAGAAGAGGAGAGGAGAAAAGTATATAATAGAGTTCTAAGTGAGAGATATAGATGGGGAGAAAGACCTGGAAAGTATCTGATGAGAGCCCTGAGGAAAAAGAAAAATAGAAATTATATAGAAAAAATAAAAGATGCTAAAGGAAACATGAAACACTCAAATAAAGATATCACCAAAGCCTTCATAGAATATTACAGGAAACTGTACAATATAAGCCCCTCGGAAAGTTCAGAAACTATAGACAGTGAGAAAAACCAGAAAAGAAAGAAATATTTGGAAATGGCTAGGTTATTAAAATTAAGTGAGGACCAACTAAACTCCCTAGACGCAGATATCTCACAGGAAGAAATAAAACTAGCATTAAAGGGGACAGTGTCGGGGAAAAGCCCAGGCCCAGATGGTTATACAGTGAGATACTATAAAAAATTCAGTGAAATCTTAGTACCAAAACTCAAAAACTACATGAATGCACTAGGTGGAGAGATGGAAGTAAGAAGAGAATCATTACAAGCCCAACTCGTGCTCATTCAGAAAGAGGGAAAAGATCCCTCTCAGTGTTCTAGCTATAGACCTATTTCACTACTGAACACAGACACTAAGTTGTACGCAAAGGTCCTAGCAAACAGATTGAAAGAGCTAATGCCTGGATGGATACATGAGGATCAGGTGGGCTTTGTTCCAGGGAGGGAAGGAAAAGATAATGGGGTACGATCATTGATGCTAATCCAAAAGAGTAAAAAGGGAAAAGAACCGGCGGTACTACTGTCTATAGATGCTGAAAAAGCGTTTGATAGGGTAAATTGGAGATTCATGATGGACACTCTGGAAGCTTTGGGAATCGGGCCTAGGATGAGAGAATGGATAGGAAAGCTGTACAGATACCCCTCGGTGGTCATTGGGGTAAATGGGGAGAGGTCAGAACCCATTGAGATGTCAAACGGAACAAGACAGGGATGCCCATTATCCCCATTGCTGTATGTTATATCTCTAGAACCTCTACTATCAACAATAAGACTGAATAGAGACGTAAAGGGAATCCGAATAGGAGATACGGAACATAAAGTTGCTGCTTTCGCAGACGACTTGTTGTTCTATGTAGGAAACCCCAGGATAACACTTCCAAACTTAATGAAGTCACTAAAGGAGTACGGAGAACTATCAAATTTAAAGATAAATCCAACAAAAACGGAGATTCTAAATATAAACATCTTAAAAAACGAAAAAGAAAGGATACAAAAAGAATTTCCCTTTAAATGGAAAGATAGAGATATAAAATATCTAGGAGTAAAACTCACAGCCTCACATAAACATCTATATAAACTAAACTATATTACACTGATAAATGAGATTAGAGATGAATTAAAAAGATTGGAGGGAGGAACCCCGACATGGATGGGCCGTATTAATCTGGTAAAAATGGTAATAGTACCAAAAATCATATATAGATATCAAATGATCCCAATTAAACTCCCAGAGATTTTCTTTAAAATAATTAAGAAATTGATAACAAGATACATATGGAGGAATAAAAAACCAAGACTGTCATACGAACTGCTAAGTAGGAGGAAAGAAAGAGGGGGTTTAGGGCTCCCAGACTTTAAAAGATATTACAAAGCGGTAATACTGGCAAGAACCATAGATTGGATATTTAATAATAAAAAAAGCTGGGTGAGAATAGAGAATGAACTCAGCGGAACAGACTTGGGAAGAATGATATGGGTACCAACACAGTATAGGGGTTTAAATGACAATGTAAATACATACACTTTGAATGTTTTAAAGATTTGGGATAACTTACACAGAAGTATGAAATGGACTTTTAATTCTACACTGATTCCACTAAAAAATACAGAGTTTTTCCCCCCAGGTAGAGAAGAAATAGGAGGGAAGTGGTTTAAAAAAGATAAGGTGCAATTAGGAGACATCTTGGTGGGAGATGAAATAGGAGCATATGGCGAATTGAAAAAAAAAGAGGGAGAGATTTTCACTAAATTAGACGAATGGCGGTATTTCCAATTGAGGTGTTTTGTCGGAAGTTTGCCAAGACCTTTAAGGACAAGAGACAATTGGAACTTGTTTGAAAAGACATTGGGAACACAAGGTGATGGGAAACACGGGATTGCTAGAATTTATAAAATACTCACTGAACTAGACACAAACACGAAACCAACATATTTAACAAAATGGGAAATGGATATGGGAGTTGTGATAGATGAGGAAAAGCAGAGGAGAATGTATAGATTAACTCACGAAAATGTCTCTATGAGAGAAGTAGAAATGAACTATAAGTGTTTGACAAGATGGCACATTTCACCAGTAGTAGAAAATAAGATGTGTGGAGAGAGTACACCGCTGTGTTGGAGGGGATGTGGAGAAATAGGCACAATATACCATATATGGTGGGGATGCCCAAAAATCCAGATATTCTGGACAACAATAATCCACTTAATAAGAAAATTGACAGAAATAGATATAAATCTAGATCCAGAAGTATGTATTTTGCACATCACGGATATAACGGTAAATAAATATAAAAAATCAGGGATATGGAACTATATAAATGCTGCAAAAGCCCTGATACCCAAGTTCTGGAGGCAAATAGAGGCACCAAAGGAAGAGGACTGGATTGAAAGAGTTGAGCAGATTAAAAAGATGGAAAGGCTGTGCCATACCCAAGAAGATAAGATGGAGGTTTATCATGGGAAATGGGAGAACTGGGAAAAAGCCAGATTATATATGAGGTGTAGGAAAGAATAAAGATAACAACAGAAAAATTCCACTTGCTGATATAAGAAGACGTAGAGAAAAGATAGAATAGGCAGAGGGGACATAGGGTGGGGGGTGGAGAAGGGGGGAAAAGGTTGCATAGAGTATATAAAGTAGAAATGTTGGTTAATATAATATTATAGAATATATTTTATATATATATATATATTTATATTGTGATGATGAAATGTAATTGAAATGGAAAATTAATAAATATTTGAATTATAAAAAAAAAATCCTAAAGTTTGTTTAGCAGCAGCATATGTCCATATCCCTGGAACCTCAACTGGACTCCCACAAGGGGTGGTTAAGTGCAAATAGTTCACCTTTTTAGCAGCATTTTGTTCCTCAAAATGGGGAGACATGTAACCATACAGCTGGCCGTCTTACTTCCTGCAGTACCCCTCAAGAAGTAGCTCTTTTCCTTTTATGTGCTTGCCCCAGCAGAGGGTGGTACTTCCCCAAAAAACATGGACAGCAAAGGCAACCCTTACCTCCCAGGGAGTACCACCTCAGCAGGGCAAGCACAATTAAACAGTGCAAGTAACTCACATTAGGATATACAGTTTTGCAAAAATTTTACAAGTTTTACAAAATATGCCAAAGAGAGTGCCAAATGAAAAATCCTTCTTTGAACAAATATGAACAAGTTGAACAATAAAGATTTTGGACATCTAAGGATTTTCATTTTGCACTCTCTTTGAACTATTACACTTGTTCAGTGTATCACCTCTCTCTAAAACGTTGGATAAAATTGGGAGGGGGGTAGATAATATACTTTTGTTTCCCTGACTTCCTCCGGAAGTGCCCAGGCAAGGGTTACTCACTATTATTGAAGATTTGAATTGAAGGAGGATGACACTTCTAGCTCGATCTTAAAAAATATTGAGCCCACATATTGGAAGTTTTCATTAATTTTATGCCACATTTACATAAGGGAAAGCGAGGCCACATTGAAAAAGACGATCTTGGCTGATATACAAGGCCCACTTTATTTTTTTAGGACAAGTATTCAAGGGTCTAGCCCCCCTTTTTTAGGTCCAAACAGTGCTGATACACATAGGTTTAGTAAAATGTTAACACAGATTAGGACATTTTGACAATTTAGCTAAACCTCTGTATTTCAGAACTGTATGGACCTTTAAGAAGGGTGTAGACCTTCTTTAGCTTGTCCTGAAAATATTAGCTGTTAGTGCAAATAAAAAGGTATCATATACGGTATCCACTAATACAACTACAATCACCTTACACATGTTTCCAACAAATATAAGGCCATTGAATAGCCAAATGATAATGCTTTTACCAAAGACACATTTTCTCAGAAATTATTTTTTATAACCTCCAATGTAGAATAAAATAAAATTGCAATGCAGGTTAGCTTTAGATGCAGTGGTTTCATTAGTTTTATTTTTTTAGGCTTTTTTCCTTTACCTTCACCTGGTAATCCTGTGAATAACTCACTTCTTGTCCCTTGGTGGCTATACTTATTCACTCCACTGTATCCATGGAGGGAGCCACAATTGTCACCTTTGCTGCTTTCCTGATTAAGACTACAAATGCATACTCCTTTCTTAATCTTCATTACACAAGGGCCGGGAGATTTACAGTTTTACCGCCTCCCGACCGCCATATAGTAAAATGACGGACGCAAGGCAGTTCTCTCATTCTGGGAAGACGTCATATGACGTCCTCCCATTCTAACCACGCATGCGATCGGCGGTGCACTGTGTCCCTCGGACACAGCGGATCACCGATCAACAGAAAGAGCCGAAGATGTTAGCTTGGTCATGTGATCAGCTGTGTCCTCCCTCCCTGGTACAAATCCCACCTGGTCCCCCTGGATCCATTCTGGCATTAAATCTTTCAACCTATTTGCTAAAACCTTTGATTATAACTTAGTGTCTATGTTCAAACGTGAGATTGGTCTATAGCTAGAGCACTGAGAAGCATCTTTCCCTTCCTTTTGAATAAGCACCACATGGGCCTGTAAAGATTCTCGCCTCATCTCCAACTCCCCACCTAGAGCATTCATATATTTCTTCAATTTCGGTATCAACAATTCACTATATTTTTTATAGTACCTCACAGTATAACCATCTTGGCCTGGGCTTTTCCCCGTCATGGTACTTTTTAATGCTATTTTTATTTCCTCTTGATCTTCACTCAACTTCAATAGTCCAGCGTTTTTTAAATATATCCTTCTTTTTTCTCTACTCGCATTTCCACTTTTATTTATTGCATCTTGGGAAGTACCGTATTTTTCGCTCCATAAGACGCTCTTTTTTTCCCCCCAAAAAAGGGGGGAAAATGTCAGTGCGTCTTATGGAACGAATATGGAGCGGCCGGTCCGGTATTTCCACTGCCGCCGTGTCAGAATACCGGGCTGGCCGCTCAGCTCTGCAGTGGGAGCTTACTTGTTCCTCTATCCAGCGGCGCGCTGTCTTCCCGGCGTCTGTAGTGTGCGTGACAGCCAGGTCCCAAGTGCGCATGTGCAAGAAGCGGTGCTCTTTGTGAATGGTAAGGCCTGGGACACATGACAGATCCCAGAAGCCGCTGGACAAATCACAAAGCGCAGCGCTTCTCGCTCATGCGCACTGGGCATCCGGCTGTCCGCAGAGCACCCACACTACAGAAGCCGGGTAGACAGTGCGCGACTGGATAGAGGAACAGGTAAGATCATAGAACAACTCCGCGGAAGTAAGAGCGGGTACCTGTCAAATTCAGGTACCCGCTCCCCACCTCCCCAAAGGTCAGCAGTCATCTCCTGTACTGTCCGCAGTCTCTGGTCATCTCCTGTACTGTCCACAGTCTCTGGTCATCTCCCGTACTGTGTCCGCAGTCTCTGGTCATCTCTGTACTGTCTGCAGTCTCTGGTCATCTCCTGTACTGTCCGCAGTCTCTGGTCATCTCCTGTACTGTCCGCAGTCTCTTGTCATCTCCTGTACTCTCATCTTGTCATCTCCTGTACTGTCCGCAGTCTCTGGTCATCCCTGTACTGTGTCCGCAGTCTCTGGTCAACTCCTGTACTGTGTCCGCAGTCTCTGGTCATCTCCTGTACTGTGTCCGCAGTCTTTGGTCATCCCTGTACTGTGTCCGCAGTCTCTGGTCATCCCTGTACTGTGTCCGCAGTCTCTGGTCATCCCTGTACTGTGTCCGCAGTCTCTGGTCATCCCTGTACTGTGTCCGCAGTCTGTCAGGAATGGACTTGCCAATAGTGGTGGGACTCACGTGCCTTGTGGGCTGCAGTACCAGGGCTGGCCAGCGGGTGCTCTCAACAACCAGAGGTTCACTTCGGCAATTAGCCATCACCTGGGGCTGATTGCAGGTGTATTTAAGGGATGGCCAGACCTGCAGTCTGTGCCTTGGTGTGTGTTTTTCCATGGGCCCCTGTACCTTGTAACCTGCATTCCTGTTCCTGTTCCTGCCTGACTTGTTGCCGACCCTGCCTGATCCTGACCTCTGCTGACTTCTCCTGTTTTATCCCTGGCTTGTGACCCTGACCATTCTCTCCGCCTGCTTCTCCTGTACCTACCAGCCCGATAGTTATCGACCCGGCCTGCCTGACTACGTTGTGCTCTATATGTGTATGTACCTGTGTATCTATTCCAGTTTAGGTTTGGGTTTGTTTCACCTTGTTGTATGTATTTGTGTTAGCTTGGGGTTTGGTGCACTGCATTTGTTTGTATTGTTAGTCTTAATAAATTGTCTTGTTTATACCATATCTGGAGCCTGTGTTTCCCTGTGTCAGTACACACATCTCTGGTCACACCCGCATCCCTGACACAGTCTCTGGTCATCCCCTGTACTGTGTCCGCAGACTCTGGTCATCTCCTGTACTGTGTCCGCAATTAGTATACCTCATATGTAGGCCTTGTGGGTGTCAAGGTCCAACTTTCCTCAGGGTTTGTGCTGCTCCATGTGCTGGCATCCATCTTGGGTGTCTGCTAAGAATTGTGGGATCCTTTATGCTCTCAGTCCTCTGCAGCTCCTCCCAGGAGGGTGCGGCTTATCACATTTAAGTCTGTCGGTTGCAGCCGTTCTTTGCATTCGTGTCCTGTATGTTGCATTGCAGCAAGCTTTTGTTCAGCTCTCGTTGCTCTCCTGGAAACCGACTCAGCTTTGACAAAGACTCCTCTTGCTCTGACCCTTGGCCCGTTCTGACCATTCTCTGCTTTATTCCATTACCTGACCTCCCGTTGCTGAACCCGGCTCATGACCTGAGTATTCTTGCCTACCGTCTTGTACTGTCTGTTCCGCTGTTATCGACCCGGCCTGTCCGACCACGCTATACGTCTTCCCATCTGGCCCCTACCCGCTATACGCCATTGGCGGCAGCCATTACTGCAGCTGGGGTTACTCGGGGGTCGCGACCTGGTCTCAGGCTGCATCAAGTCCATCCCCACCATCAGGGGCCCTGGTGAAGGGCAGCCTGGGGCTTAGACTCCGCGCCCTGAGGGACTCCGGTCTGTGGGTCATCAGAGGCTGTCGCCAGTCGGTGCGTGACCTTACCATAAGGCCTGCCTGACCATTCCACCGCTCCAGCCCTGACAGTGGGACTCCCATACTGTGGCCACCGACACTTCCCCTGTCTCATTCTCCTGAAAAAATCTTTCAATCTCTTCTCTAATCTTCTGATCAATCTCCTGATCCAGGAGAAGAGCCTCATTTAACTTCCATCCAATACCCCCTGTCCGCCGCCTCCCCTACCCTAATTTCAATGTAACAGGGGCATGGACTGAGAGAGACATTGCCTCTATCTCTACTTTAGCCACCATCTCAATAATTTGATGATCCACTAATATATAGTCCAATCTCGAGTACATCTCGTGTGCATTAGAGAAGAAGGTGTAGTCTCTCTCTTTTCCATGTATTATTCCAGAAATATCCACCAGTTGGCACTCATGCATCACCTTATTTAAAATTCTCAGAGACCTACCTCCCTCTCGCTGCACAGGAGACGTTGTATCCATTTTTGGATCCAAACAAAGATTCAAATCCCCTGCCACTATCAAGCATCCCTTTTTAAAGGCCATCAATTTTCTCAAAACACCTTTCAAATATAACTCTGGTCTCTTATTTGGGCAATAAATATTCGCAATTATACATTCCATTTCTTGCAACCTACCTCTCAAAAACAAAAATCTCCCCTCCAGATCTATTACTCTTTCCTCCAGCTCAAGTCTTATGTTTTTTGCAAGCTCTATTGCTACTCCCTTTGCTCTCTTAATTGGGGAATCTGCCTAAAACCATGTTGGATAGTTTCTAGAATTCAACTTAATGTTTGAGTTAATCTCGAGATGTGTCTCTTGCAAAAAGACCACAGAAGCCTCTCTATGTTGCAACTCCTTAAATAGCTTAAATCTTTTCCCAGGACAATTCAACCAATTTACATTATATGTTATAAACTGTAGCCCTTCCATATTTCCTATATCTTTTTTTTTCTCCTCAATTTCCTCTTTTCCACCCTCAATTCCCTTGTACTTCCCTTCCTTATGCAGAGTGTTAACTTTAATACCCCCTCCCCATTCCCTCTTACCCACCCTCCCCTGTTACTCCCTTCCCATCCCCTCCCCCTCCCCTCCCAATACCCACCCCCCCACCCCTCCTCCCATTTTTAGGCCTCTAATTTGCCTATTAATCATTTGTGGGTCTATACCCACCCTTGATTGAATCTTAGGGCTAAACTCCACTCATGAACGGTACTCCCTCCTTCCAACCACCCCAATTACCCTCCATCTATCTGTTTATTGCTATTAACTTTATTTCTCATGGTGCGTGAAGAGAAAGAAAAAAAACATGAAGCCCCAATGAGACATCATCTAGAGGAAACGTCATCGGGAGGAAAAAGTGGAGAGGGGACAGGAAAAAAACAACCACGTGGTCACGCCGTGTCACTCCGTCCCCTCGGCAACCCCACCTCCATCTCTCAGGTCGCCGGGGGATCGTCTCTTAGGGATCGGGGCCAGCTTCTACTCCTGCCCCTCTCCCAGCTCCAGCCTCTCACGTCCCAGGCTCAGCTGACTCAGGTAGGGCTCCACGCACCGCTACATGAGGGTTCTCGGGGCGGCGGCTATGGAGGTTTGCCGAAGAGCACTCACAGCGTGCTCTCCTGCGCCGCCATGCTCAAAAAAAATAAATAAAATGAATGCCACATCCTGAAAAAGAAAATGAATGCCACAGCCTCATCTAAAAAATGGTAAGCTGCAATATATTTCTCTTTTTCTTGGATTTAGATATACTGTAATTTAAAGAAGCATCTAATCAGTTCTTACTTGAGCTGCCCTTTATTTGACGGGTTGTGAAAGCACTCAGGTTTTGACTTTTTGTATTGATATTTTTGAATTACCACTGCTTTAGGTTGGAAAACTCTAGCTCTCCTATTAGCACTATATGAAATGGCACAGATATACTGCAGTGACAGCTACCAGTGAATCATAAAATGCCAAATCATGAAAATATATTAGTCTCTTTAAAAATATATTCAGCTCGATTCTGGTCAATCACACCTGACAGAGAATTTGATTCATAACTGAGGTGACTAAAATATTACCTCATAATATAGAATGCTATTATCTCAACAGACTGAAAATCCAAGTGGATTTAGAAACAAATATAACTATCAAACAAGAATGTCACCATAAAGGATTTATCATGCATAAGTGCTGCTATTTCATCTCTTTTTTCTTTAATCCTTCATTTCAACGAGTTTTTCAATATTTCCCTGTTGTTTTCGCCTTGAATACAATTTATAGTAAGTATAATCAGACCCCGTAACATCCAATATTGTAAAGGTTTTTTTTCAGGTGTTTTTAGTAGATTTTCTGTTGAGCATCATTATAGCTTACAAAACGCTTGCAGCTTAAGGAGCTATAAATGACAAAATTCATTATCCAAACAATTTAAATGAAAATATGGCTTTGTTATTCGGGGTCAATATCAAATCACAGTGATGCTTTAAATTTAATGTGTTAACTTGAGAAGATAGAACACGTTTATGTTCCCGTAGATTGAAAGAATAAAGCTAAATTCCCTTGGAGTATTGTATCTTCATTCAAGTTATTTGGTGAAACAAATAAGGTATTATAAACATCACTGATGAGAAAATAGAATGACCCTGTGGCCAAACCAGCGTATTTGACAATTTGCTTTCAAATAGGTATTTTCAAATTTGCATTTAGCCTCTCTATTTGTCTTCCGTCTGTAAACAAGGAGTATAGTGCATATTAAAGCATACCTCTATAAATGCCTAAGAAGCATATAACACAGGAAACAAACAACAAAAGGCAGAACTGCTCATCGACAGTTCATTTCACTGAACAGAACTCCTTATTCAAGGCCAACAATATAGGCAACATAAAAGTTTCAAGTTTGTATTTTCCACAAACTTGTCTATTATGTCAAGGACATTGATGGCTATGAAATACCAGTGGCAAGATAGCAAAACAATATACAGCAAGAAAATTGTTTTTCTATTCTTTTGACAAAAAAAAGAAGTGACTGCAGGCATCAGGCTATTTTAAAAATGATAGAGTTGGGATCAGGTATACTAAGAGAAGGTAAAATGGTACATAATTTGACAATGATGAAAAAGGTAAAACATATAAATTTAAAAAAAGTTAAAATACAAGAATGACTAAAATAAAGACCAAAAAACTATAACATTCATTATACTAAAATATAGGAATAATATTCACAACTAGTTATCCAAGTTACTAACATAAGTGTGCAGAAATAGAGATATTTGATATTTATGTCACCAGTTGTTCAGTATTAGCTGCCATATTAGGTAAAAAGATGCAGAATATGATGGTGAAAGTGTTCATTAATTGGATTTTTAGATAGGAAATCAGCTGAATGTTGTAAAATATTGCTGCATATAGCATTTATTTTAAATATCTTTTGTTCTGATTATCTCCTGAAGCACTTACACAGTTATCCATGAATGTCTCCAAAACCTATTTTATATAAATATATTTATGAATATGGTGTAAATTTTTTATGATAACCCTTGTTTTAAATAATTATGGCTTTTCTTCAGAAAAAGTGTGTCTGAAAATGAACAGAAATATGGAAATGTTGTACTTTGATGTCTCCTAGGGTTGAAAACCAAATCTGAATGATTTGTTGAAAAAAATCTGTTAATTTTTAAGCATAAATCAATAATTTATTACGTACTTTTCTAAAAAAGTGTAAAAAAACAACAACAGCATTGGGTCACTCCCCAAATTCGTACTGGGCCCTTTAGGTCTTGTTTGGAGTGTAGCCTTCCTGGCGGTATTCCCGAGTGTAGCTCGGGGTAAAGTTTCAGTACCACAAGCGGTAACCCCGAGCTACACTCGGGCTTACCATGCGGCGCTACTCCGGGATCTTTTCTTCTCTTACCTTGCCCTGCGCTCCCGCGATATCTTTCCTGCAGTGTCCCCTGTAATGTCCTCCGGCGGATGCCGGCATCTGTCTTCTGTGTTCCGTCCCCTGTGACAACGGGACGTACGGGGACGGAACGGCGGGAAATTTGAAAATGACAAAAAGTGACATTCACTAAATTCACTAAAATCACATAGTATAACATTACTTTATCAAACCATTTCACATACATTTTGTCCCTAGTGCTTTGCCCTGTGCCCTGCCTGCATTTTTACTGTTCTGCCTGGAAACTGAGAAACATTCATGGCGTCCAAAAAGCGTCCCTTTAGGTCAAAAGAGGTTTTAGACCAGCTAGAGAACAGCGATAGTAAATCAGAACTACTTGCAGAATTGAGTGATAATGATTCGTGGGGAAATTCGTCATCAGACACTGAAAACGATTTTGCAACTTTGCTCAGTGATGTGCGAACTTGGTGGTATATTTCAAATTTCAGTGTTTTTGGTTTGTTATATTATTGAATTAAATGTATTATTATTATATTGTTATTTTTATGATTATTTATTAAATTATATTTTAAGATTTCGTGTTTCAAATTTTATCATACCCGGGATGTTTACTAGACTCTTGTTCGGACAGATTTCAGTGAGTTATTCCTAAATTACAGGCCTACAATAAAAAAATACATATTTCCATGCAAAAAAATGTACCGCTTTGAGCACAGAAATATGGACATAATAAGACCGCTAGGGAGGCTAAGTCCAGGGAAAAAAAATGAGTCCCCCCCCCCCACCCCTCACCCCCCAAAAAATCTATACTAGACCCTTGTTCAAGCATGCAGCCTGAGTGGCCAGGAAAGGGTGGGGGATAAACATACAGCCCTCCTCTATGAACCATACATGGCCACATGTCCTCAACATGGGGGTTACTTTGCCAATAGGGATGCCCTGCCAAAGCATCTTGCCCCCATATTGATGCGGGCAAGGGCCTTATCCCTACAACCCTGGCCCAGTGGTTATGGAGCTCTGTGGATTATTGGCATCGGCAGTTTATCAAATATATACTTTTTTTTGGAGGGGGAGTTACAATGATCTCTAGCACAATAAATGCAGATTTTAACATATGTGCAAAAAAAAATTGTTCCAGTAGACATTTCGTAAATTGCAGAGTAACTGAGCTCTAAACATGTGTATAAGAATTTGATGTCTGGCTCCAGCAATAAAAGTGTTTATACTCTGTGATGAGGTGTCTACTAATTAAACAGATTGGTATATTATTTAGCTTTTCTTTTTAGTTTCTGTGTAAGATATGTATTAAATATGCAGTATGTGTGTATGTGAATGTACATATTGTAGATGTTATGTTGAATTATATAATGAGATCATGTTTTATGCTTTATTGTTTGTATAATTACTTAGGCCTAATGCACACAGCGTTTGCACAGCTCCTATATTTTTTTCTGCCTGTAAATGTTCCTCTTCTAATAAGATGAGGGGTGATTTACTACAACTGGAGAGTGCAAAATCAGGTTTTTTGTTAAAGCTTAATTGAACAAGTTGATGTTAGAATCTGGCTGCCATGCACAGCTGCACCAGATTTTGCACTCTCAGGTTTAGTAAATCAACCCCATAGGCTAATGCAAAGGTGCATTTAAAGGGAAAAAACACACCAAATGCCTGTAAAAGCTGCATTTTTATAAGCCCAGCGTGCATGAGGCTTAAAGTGTTGTGTACAAACACTCCTCTGAAGCAGACTGCAGTCCTGGCTCATATTATTTGCTTTGCAAAATAAAAGTGCTTTATAGAATGTTTTAGCATGCATTTATTTGAAGAACCTTGTCGCACACTGCAAACTGGTATGTTTGAAAGTTGACTAATCCATAATTACTGACTGCTTATCTCATTGCTTGAGGCCCTAAAATGCCACTGCAGTACAAATACCCCCAAAATGACCCCTTTTTTGGAAAGTACACAGTCCAAGGTATTCAGTAAGAGGCATGCTGATTTTTCTGCCGTAATTTTTTGCCACAGTTTTTTGGAAAATTAAGAAATTTAAAAAAATTTAACAAGTTATTTCTCATACTCCTACCAAGTATGGGGATACCTCTTGAGTAACACTATTTCACAGCCTATAAGCATATAGGGGCTTAAAATTCAAGGAGCACCTTTGGGCTTTCAAGGAGCATAAATTATGTATCTAATTTTTCTATTTTTTTTTTTTTTTTGAGTCCCCAATATGCCAGGACAGAAGAAGCATCCACAACATTTTTTGCCACATGTTTTTCGAAAATGCAGAAAGAAAATAAACATTTTTTTTTTTTTACATTCATCTGTCAATTAATAAGATATTTCTAATACACAATATACTTAGAATTCCACCTCAAAACACGTTACTACTGCTCCTGAGTATGGGGATATCACATTTGTGAGACTTTTTCATAGCCTAGATACAAAAAGAGACCCAAAATGCTAGGAACACCTTTGGGCTTTCAAGGAGCATAAATTATGCATTTAATTTCCTGACAAAGCATTTTAATTTTGAGTCCCTAACAGAACAGAGAAACACCCCAAAAATGACCACGTTTTGGAAAGCAAATACCCCAAGGTATCTTCTAAGAGGTACGGTGGGTCATTTAAGACTTCATTTTCTGCCAAGTTTTTGGATAATATGGCGAGAAAATTATTTACTTTTTTTTACACAAAGTTGTCAATTTATTAAGATATTTTTCACATGCAGTATGGGCAAATTTAGCATTTCATCCCAAAACACATTGTGCTACTCCAGTGTATGGGGGAATAGCACGTGTGGCACTTTTTTAAGGTTTGGACTAATTA